>NW_013543462.1:0-138104 GCF_000499545.2 Eimeria tenella
ACTTTTCTGCACATGCAACGTTTCCCCCACACCTCTGCGGTTTAAAGCGCAAAACAACAACTCACGCTGCATTGTCAACGGAGCGCCTCGTTGGCTAGTCAAGACCAAAACCCCACGCCGTTGCCTCTACGAATTCGACGCTTCACAATGAGGTGGAGAACACACCAGGCATCACTGCACGCATTGCAGCCAAACGCTTTTCGTCGAAGCATGCAACTCGCGTGACGGAACGTGCATAGATACACACATGACGGCAACACGTCAGTCGTCCACATCACAGGTCCACGAGTGGCGCGAGCGAAGAACAGCTAGCGTGTGCGCCAGGCCACAGCATGCCCAGAACTGACAAGGCAACTGTTGATTCTAGCGACAGCAGGAAAATAGGCTTGACGCAACCTACAACACCGGTAGAGTCACTTTGTTTTTGACGCGACGCCTACTCCCTGCCAAACGGTGCATGTTCGAAATAACCTACTGAGCTGTTTATGCGCTTCTAATCACGGCGCAGCCTGTAGGGCACAATTATGATGAATACGCGCATAGGGAATTACGCAATCTGCATTTGCTCAGCAGTACGCGAATTTATGGCCAAATTTTTTTGCAGGCTGCGAAAGGACTTTGCCCGCACAAAAATCAGCACCGTCAATCCTCGCAACGTTTTTTCCTCGCTGGCCCTCCTTTTGCCAATCCGTATACTTCGCGCAAATCGAGCAGCAGCAGATAGAAAATCCCACGAGCGCACAGCTCGAAATCTTCATGTCCCTTCGATAAAAACCAACACGCCTGTGCTTTCCACACACGTGACTTCACACAATAAAACAAACTTTCCATAATTAGTAAGGAAACATCACTCGAACCGACACAGCATGCAGCTAACGTGTTGCACTCCTTCAGTCCAGCGGTTCTCAATAAACGGACACAGAAACTGCCAATGTCTGCATCACGATGTGCACACTTGAGGGAAAAGAACAGAGTCTTCGTCGTTCACGTAGAGGCTGCACAGCACATGCGAAAAATGAATCTTTGGGATGCCAGCATTGCTACTGCAAAGGTTCAATATCTGCTTAGCTACAAATAGAAAGGAATCCAAGTCAAACTGGCAGCAGTCCAGCGAAGGCTCAGACTCACGGGAAACACACAGCGTGTGGCTTTGCTTCACGGCAACTCAAAGCGACTGGACATGGAGGTGGCGCAGCTGTAAACTCTGCGAAGCAACCCACAGGCCGGCTTTGCAAAACGACACATTCTCTGCCAGCGTAGCTGGGAGACATGCCTCATCGAATCCTGGCGTAGGTTCACAAAGCGGCACTGTGCCACGCCACACATGGCGAAGGCTGCGACAGTGAAACCAGGTGGCACATGTGACGCGACTAAATGTTTTCCTCTTTTCTTGGCGAAACGTCTGGCGTTCATATGCCGCATACGCACAAGCTTACCAATAGACTTGAAGCAAACTGCGTATAGCTGATCGTTCTGGACAGTACTCCTCTGTTCATGAATGAACGCAAGAGGACTTCTGAGTTTGAAGAACACGCCAAACACACCCACAAGCATTTCTCAACCTCGGCTGCGCCGTTCTGCCCACAGCCGCTGACGAGAAACAAAGCCAATATGCTGCAAATGCATCCTTCTCCAGGCTGAAATAAATTCACACAAGCTGCTCACCAAGTACAATGACGAGCTGCAGGAAATCAGGTCAAGATTCTGGTCACTGAGGCAAGCGCGCTTCCCGGCTTTACGATGCCCTTTATCACTTGGGGACGCTTTCCAGAAAATAACGCCTACTCCCTGCAACAAAAATTCTTCTTTCTGACGACTGGCAATATGCGTGGGCTTTTATGCCCGGGAACACTGTCTTGGAAAGACCCCAGTGACGGCGTTAGCGTTGCATATTGGGCGACTCAGATAACGCAGACCACCATGTGCCTCCAGTGTTAACAGCGAAGCTAAGTCACGCAGCTACTTCGTATGTGAGGGGCGTGGTCTCTGCAGACAAACTTTGCTATAGTTCACAGTTGCAACTCAAAAAAACGGCGAACCGAACTGCAGACGTCGGTGTTCGCCTGAGTGTCTGTTGGGCGAACGCCATCATGCGGTTCCGTGTTTTTAATTTAAACAAAAGTTAATTCCGCACGCTTCCGAAAGACGTTTGCACCCAACCACGCAGAGAGCGGCTGCTGAGCGTCTGAAAATGATGGCACCCACATACAACACTACCGACTGGCAGTCCCCTTCCCGAACGATCCGTGTAGCCGCGCCAACGCCCTGGGCAAGACGTATTTCTTTTCATTTCCCAACATACAGGCAACACAAATATCCCAAACGCAACTGAAACATATGGCGGGCATACCCTCTCCAGTATCCACGCAACTTCCATTGTGCTACTGTCGTAAAAACCAAAGGCTCAGCATCCTCGCTTTTACATACTGGCTGCACATCATCACACTTTGATGCCACTTTGCAAAGCAATTCGGCCGCTTTGGAGACTGCTTTCGAGTCTAGTTTAAACACTTGGGCGCACACGACACCCAGAATTGCCACCATATGCTTCTCAATATATCCTCAAGTCGCTGTGGCTCAGCCTCGGGTCCGCAGCTTCTTGATTGAAGTACGGCTCCCGGACACCTAAAAGAAAACGTACCTTACTGCTCAATTCTCATGTGCGATAATGCACATGCATGGTACATAACCTTGCCTTGTCAGCCACTGTGCGCATGACGCTGCCTTCATTCCAGCACAACCTTGCAGTTGAATGAACGTTATTGGTGGGGTGTGATCAACCCCATGACTGGCTTTCTGTATGTCTCTCGATCTGTTCTGCGTTGTGATGCAGCATTTCACATATCGTGCACATACTCTCTGCCCGCGCAACGTTCCTCCCACATCCCTGCGGTTAAAAGCGCAAAACAACAACTGATACTACACTGTCAACGAAGCGCTTCGTTGGCGAGTCAAGACCGAAGCCACAAGTCGTCGCCTCTCCGCATTTAAGGCTCCATAATGAGGTGGAGAACACACCAGGCATCATTGCACGCATTGCAGCCAAACGTGTTTCGTCGAAGCATACAAATCGCGTGACAAAACGTGCGCGAAAAGACGCCTGATGGCAACACGTCAGTCGTTCACATCACAGGTCCACGAGTGGCGCGAGCGAAGAACAGCTAGCGTGTGTGGCAGGCCACAGCGTGTCCAGAACTGTCGAGGCAACTGATGATTCTAGCGACAGCAGGAAACACGGCATCGACCCAACCGACAACGCCAGTAGAGACGCTTTGTTTTCGACGCGACGCCTACTCCCTGCCAAACGGTGCATGCTCGAAATAACCTACTGAGCTGTTTATGCGCTTCTAATCACGGCGCAGCCTGTAGGGCACAATTATTATAAATACGCGCATAGGGAGTTACGCAATCTGCATTTGCTCAGCAGTACGCCAATTTATGGCCAAATTTTTTTGCAGGCTGCGAAAGGACTTTGCCTGCACAAAAATCAGCACCGTCAATCCTCGCAACGTTTTTTCCTCGCTGGCCTTCCTTTTGCCAATCCGTATACTTCGCGCAAATCGAGCAGCAGCAGATAGAAAATCCCACGAGCGCACAGCTCGAAATCTTCATGTCCCTTCGATAAAAACCAACACGCCTGTGCTTTCCACACACGTGACTTCACACAATAAAACAAACTTTCCATAATTAGTAAGGAAACATCACTCGAACCGACACAGCATGCAGCTAACGTGTTGCACTCCTTCAGTCCAGCGGTTCTCAATAAACGGACACAGAAACTGCCAATGTCTGCATCACGATGTGCACACTTGAGGGAAAAGAACAGAGTCTTCGTCGTTCACGTAGAGGCTGCACAGCACATGCGAAAAATGAATCTTTGGGATGCCAGCATTGCTACTGCAAAGGTTCAATATCTGCTTAGCTACAAATAGAAAGGAATCCAAGTCAAACTGGCAGCAGTCTAGCGAAGGCTCAGACTCACGGGAAACACACAGCGTGTGGCTTTGCTTCACGGCAACTCAAAGCGACTGGACATGGAGGTGGCGCAGCTGTAAACTCTGCGAAGCAACCCACAGGCCGGCTTTGCAAAACGACACATTCTCTGCCAGCGTAGCTGGGAGACATGCCTCATCGAATCCTGGCGTAGGTTCACAAAGCGGCACTGTGCCACGCCACACATGGCGAAGGCTGCGACAGTGAAACCAGGTGGCACATGTGACGCGACTAAATGTTTTCCTCTTTTCTTGGCGAAACGTCTGGCGTTCATATGCCGCATACGCACAAGCTTACCAATAGACTTGAAGCAAACTGCGTATAGCTGATCGTTCTGGACAGTACTCCTCTGTTCATGAATGAACGCAAGAGGACTTCTGAGTTTGAAGAACACGCCAAACACACCCACAAGCATTTCTCAACCTCGGCTGCGCCGTTCTGCCCACAGCCGCTGACGAGAAACAAAGCCAATATGCTGCAAATGCATCCTTCTCCAGGCTGAAATAAATTCACACAAGCTGCTCACCAAGTACAATGACGAGCTGCAGGAAATCAGGTCAAGATTCTGGTCACTGAGGCAAGCGCGCTTCCCGGCTTTACGATGCCCTTTATCACTTGGGGACGCTTTCCAGAAAATAACGCCTACTCCCTGCAACAAAAATTCTTCTTTCTGACGACTGGCAATATGCGTGGGCTTTTATGCCCGGGAACACTGTCTTGGAAAGACCCCAGTGACGGCGTTAGCGTTGCATATTGGGCGACTCAGATAACGCAGACCACCATGTGCCTCCAGTGTTAACAGCGAAGCTAAGTCACGCAGCTACTTCGTATGTGAGGGGCGTGGTCTCTGCAGACAAACTTTGCTATAGTTCACAGTTGCAACTCAAAAAAACGGCGAACCGAACTGCAGACGTCGGTGTTCGCCTGAGTGTCTGTTGGGCGAACGCCATCATGCGGTTCCGTGTTTTTAATTTAAACAAAAGTTAATTCCGCACGCTTCCGAAAGACGTTTGCACCCAACCACGCAGAGAGCGGCTGCTGAGCGTCTGAAAATGATGGCACCCACATACAACACTACCGACTGGCAGTCCCCTTCCCGAACGATCCGTGTAGCCGCGCCAACGCCCTGGGCAAGACGTATTTCTTTTCATTTCCCAACATACAGGCAACACAAATATCCCAAACGCAACTGAAACATATGGCGGGCATACCAATCACAGCTGTTGTATCTAAAGGATTGCTGCAACTTCAACTACGCTAACGACGTTAAACCCAATGAGTCAACATTCTCGCTTTTACATACTGGCTGCATATCATCACATTTTGATGCCACTTCGCAAAGCAATTCGGTCACTTTGGACTCTTGCTTGCTAATCTAGTCAAGAAACGTGGGCACGTACGACAAAAGCAACAACCGCCAAACTCTATTTAACAGACGTCTAAAAGGCCGGGCTTCGCAGCAGCTTTGTGGCCTCCTGATTAACGTACTGCTCTTTGATGACTGAAAGGAAGCGCACTTCCCGGGTCGATTCTATACAATACTGCACATGCATGATACCAAGCTTCGCGTGTGGCACACTCTGTACCCAACATTTTTTTTATTCCAGCACGGTTGCGCATATGATTAAGCTTCGTCCACGGAATCTCACGCGCGTCGATACCTAGGACGTCGTAATGATCTCAGTTTTTGATAAGCAACGAAATGCTGTTCCATACATCATACACTAACTTGCTGGTCGCATGCGATGAACGTTTCTCAATTTCTTCGCGCTATAAGACGCAAAGCAGCGGGAACTTTTTCATTGTGGATTAGGCAACTCTTGCGGTATTCAGCACCAAAAGCCCATGGGGCTTTATCTGTGTGTCCTAAATAGGGAATCACGCACAGTCGGTCACGCATCGATGAAGGACGCAGCGAAATGTGATACGCATTGTGAATTGCACATTTCAGTGAACCATTCCAAACATTGCGGCAACATCAACTCCGCTCGTGCAAATACCCTATCGCAAAATGATAAGCTATATCCTAAACTAAAGCGGACCAGACGAAGACACGTGAAGCGTACGGGGCTCACGTTAGACCACAGCATGGCCATAATCACCAAATGATAAAGAATTTCTCTTTCCAAGGAAAAGCGAGTAACGTTGTGAAAAAAACAACGCGTCACCTAGGAGACGTTTCTTTGGGCGCCTACTCCCTGCCAAGCAATGCATGTATTTGAAACCGTCGCATATGCCATGCTCCTGCTGCTGAACGCGGAGCAACTACCCGTGTAGACCCAGCCCCTCCCCCCGCCGCAAGATGACCTGGCAACGCGCTTGCGAAGGAACACGTAGTCCACAGGCACCAAAGGGTTTTGATTTATCGTAAAAGTATAGTACGCTCGTTTGCCACGCAGCACGCAGTTTAACGAACTGTTGCAAAGGCTATTCATCGTCGTTTAACCTGCGCATTGTGGCGTGCGCTCAGAAGCATGTGGGTTTGGGGTCTCCGGATCTCAGCCTGGCAAACGTTGCTGCCTTCGCGAAACTCAATGCCAGCAAGTGCCGTGCCGTTCTATCCCAGTAAACTGGTGCACCAGCACAGTTCGGCATATATTCAGAGCAAACAAAAAGCTCGAAATTGCGAAGGTTCTCGTGACGTATTAGCCTTGAGACGTAGGGTTTTCTGCACAGAGGCGTACCAAAAACAACAGGTCAATCAACATTGCTAGGAAAATGTCATTTGCCGTAGCATAGCACGCACCAAGCGGGCTCCGGCTCCCCGAGTCAAGCAGCGTACACTAAGTTCACGCGAAACCTGCAAACGTTTGCATCATGCAGTGTACGATGAAGAGTTGTCGACGTTCACGTACAGGCTGCACGGCATGTGAGAATAAAAATCAGCTGAAAGCCAAGATCACTATATCAAGGAATGACTGTTTATAAACTACAACAAAAAAAGTCAAACCAAATCTGCAACCTAATTAACGCATACGAATTCGCCAAGCACAGTGCTGCTGTACACCAAGGGGCAACTCAAAACGGATGGAAATGAAGGTGGCGCAACTGTCAACTACACAGCGCTACCCGCAGCAGGATTCTCGAGCGAGACACTATATTTGTTACTGTACGTATAAGGCATGAATAAGAGTGTACTGGCATTGCTTCATATCCATAGATAATATCAAACCATGCATGGCGAAGGTCGCGACTATCGACCCGCTCTTCACTTGTCAAGCCATTAAATATATTCATATACTCCTAAGTGACAACTTCGTTCGCATTTTGCACACGTACAGGCTTGCCGATTAGCGACGACCAAGTTGCTAATATCTGCTTGCTAGGAGAAGTGCGAGTCAGTGTACCAATGGGCACGGGAGGCATGATGAAGATCGGCAAACGAATCCCATAAAGTTTTGTCCCTCATTTGTCCAGAACACTCCAGGCTTTAAATCGAGACATCACAAGTTCTGGACAAATATCAATGTGTGACATTTGAGCCTTCAGTGCGCCACAAGCATCCAGCCCACAGCAATATATCAGCAGGCAAAGCAGCAAGGCGCAAACACATTGTACACCAAACCACGTCAAACGCACACAAGCTAAAGGTCAAACACGGGTACGAGATCCCAGCAATCAAGTTAAAATTCTACAAAAAGCACGTTTCACGATTCTCACTCAACACCCTACTGCACTACTTGTGGTGGCCCCGCAAAGACAGCTGCGTACTCCCTGCAGCACCGCTTTTTTACCCGAAAGCACGCGATACGCTTCCTTTGCAAAACCAGAGTATACTGTATCGCAGCAAACAAGTGGAAGCGTTAAAGCTCCTGCATATAGGGGAAATGACACAGCGCGGTGCCGCATGTGCTTGCGGTTCTTGGTTGTGAACAGCAGCGCAGAATCGCGCACCAGAGTTGTGTTCATGCGGGGCGTTGTTCCTACGCATAGGGCGTGCAACAGGTACCGAACACTGCTAGAAGCAAATGCCAAATCGAATTGCAGATCCATTCGATTTTTTGAGCAGTATGTACGTGCGTCTCTTAGGCTGGTGAGTGCAAACTATCGTGAAATGCGTATTTTTTCTATGGGAGATGTTTCTGGACGCTTGTACCCGACGTTCGCACAGAAACACACATTCAGCTGCTGGGTGTAGCACTTGAAATAAGGCGCTTTCAATTTTTTCCAGAACAAATCGTGCAGCCGCGCTACACATTGCACAATGCGCGCTTCTCTTCAGTTTTCGAGGAAGACGCAATGCGAACATCTCAATCGCAAGTGGGTTACATGTTCGACAGACCTCTGGGAGCTTTTAACTCGCCAGTACCCATAATGCAACTCAACTACGCTAGCAACCTGAAACCAAAACACTGAACACCGTCTTTTGTACGTACTGGCTGCATATTATCACACTTTGATGCCACTTCGCAAAGCGATTCGGCCACTTTGGACTCTTGCTTGCAAATCTAGTCGAGAAACGTGGGCGCGTACGACAAAAGCAACAACCGCCAAACTCTATTTAACAGACGTCTAAAAGGCCGGGCTTCGCAGCAGCTTTGTGGCCTCCTGATTAACGCACTGCTCTCCAATGACTGAAAGGAAGCGCACTTCCCGGGTCGATTCTATACAATACTGCACATGCATGATACCAAGCTTCGCGTGTGGCACACTCTGTACCCAACATTTTTTTTATTCCAGCACGGTTGCGCATATGATTAAGCTTCGTCCACGGAATCTCACGCGCGTCGATACCTAGGACGTCGTAATGATCTCAGTTTTTGATAAGCAACGAAATGCTGTTCCATACACCATACACTTACTTGCTGGTCGCATGCGATGAACGTTTCTCAATTTCTTCGCGCTATAAGACGCAAAACAGCGGGAAGTTTTTCATTATGGATTGGGCACTTCTTGCGGCAATCAGCAACGAACCAGCACGGGGCTGCTTTGCTAGCGCACGGTTCCGAATCAACGTGCAAAAGGCCGCATTTATCATTTCACATCGTAGCTCAGTGGATGTTTGTGAAACAAATCAATTGCCCCATAGAACTGACAGAAGAGCAAAATGGTGCAAAAATCGCAGTTGACATATACGATTGAAGCCTTGCATCAACGAAAAAACATATACGGTTCGCTGTATTCCACAGTACGCCCATAGTTACCAGCTGACAACACGGTTCATATTTCCAGCGACAGCAAGCAAAAGAGCTTCAAGATGAACAGGCCCACCCGTCGAAACGCTTTTCGACCGATGCGGTGCCTACTCCCTGCCAAGTGATACATGCACCCGAGGCCACGGCGTTGTGCGCGAGGTGCTAGACAGGATGCTAACAGTGTGAGGCAAGTGCTGCCGTAGGACGTTCGCCTTGTAGCGCCCAAAACTGAGCTCGCAACGCGCTTATGGAGGAATGCATTGAATCAAAGTCCAGATTTCCCGGATATCATGAAATATCACTCGCTTTGCAGTTTGATTGAGCGGTGTATCTAAAACAGAATGTTTGGCATCTTCGGAAAATGTGCGGGCGAAAATTGCGTCTTTCGACATACCGGCTGCATTTCAGAAGGGCGTGGCAAGTAGTCAAAAGCCCCAAGCATAGTATGCTGTTCAGAATGCAAAAAACGTTGAAATGACCCGCTCCAACTAGCCAGCAATGTTGAACCTATATCTTCAGTTTTTTGCCTTTGAAGCATAATAGTGCAGGACATAGCGTGCCCATAGCGAGCAGTAGGTGGTAAAGGAATGCAGGTCATTGCCACCGTCACGTGAAGCTTTGATATGGGCGGCCAGGCTAAAATGTAACCACGAAGCGCAGCCAGCAGTAGGGTCAGTTCCCGTGCCAAAATGTGGCATCGGATCACATAATTCTTCCTGCATCTGTTGTGAGCAGTGGGATACATAATAGCGCTCTTTACCCGATTTGTCTTACGAACTTGTTGGTATGAGCCAACACGCTTTGTGTTCTTGCAAAATGTTGGCAAGCATAAAGACCAGCAGTTCCAGGTTACGGTTTGTACTTCCTTACCGTGATGATTCAATCATATTCTGGCATTTAATGCTGGTTCCTGCTATAAAGGCGCAAACAGATTACGAATGAACATTCCAGAGACTCTCGGCATTCAACTTAATCATAGCATCATAGCCAACCCAAGGACGTGGCACCTTCATACGCGGCTAGTAAACAAATCAGCTTGCGCTATTAAGACGGGAGTGGAAACGTTACTAAAGCCAAGGAAGAGATCTAAAAGTGATCGGCTCTTAAAACGTGCAGGCGTCGATGGCTTGCATCGGAGAAATCCCCATCTTGGGCGCCGCAGTTGTCTCAGTAGTTCCCGAGTTGTGAGGTGCCATTCCACATTTCATACACATATGCTCTGCTCATGCAACGTTTCCCCCACATCCCTGCAGTCAAAAGTGCAAAACAACAACTGACGCTGCATTGTAAACGAAGCGCTTTGTCGGCTCGTCAAGACCAAAAGCACACGTCGTTGCCTCTACCTATTCGACGCTTCACAGAGAGGTTGAGAACACACCAGTCGTCATTGGACGCATTGCAGCCAAGCGCTTTTCGACGAAACACGCAAATCGCGTAACAAACTGCACAGAATCCCACAGCATGGCAACACGTCAATTGCTCACATGGCAGGTCCACGAGTTTCACGTGCGAAGACCAGCTAGCTTGTGCGACAGGCCACGCCAGGCCCATAACTGACACAGTAACTTTGTTCCAAGCAACAGCAGGAAGGAAGGCTCCGACCCGACCGACAACACCGGTAGAGACGCTTCGCTTTCGACGCGACACCTACTCCCTGCCAAACCGTACATGCGCTAGAAAAACCAACAGCTTACTGGTGGAATCGAAACACATGGGCACGCACGACAGCCACAACCGCCGCCAAAGACTATTCAACATTTGTTCAACAGACTGCGCCTCGACATTTGCTTTGCAGCGTGCGCATCAAGCATGTCGGCTGGTTCGCTGGAAGGAAAGGCAATTTACTCCTCTACGCGCCTGTTCGATAACGTATGTGCGCGGCACCTAGGCTTTGCTCGTCAGCCGCTGTGCACACAACATTCCTTTCACGCCAACACTGCTTCGCATGTGAATGGACGCTCTCGGTGGTGCGTGATGAAATCCCCATCTTGGGCGCCGCAGTTGTCTCAGTAGTTCCCGAGTTGTGAGGTGCCATTCCACATTTCATACACATATGCTCTGCTCATCCAACGTTTCCCCCACATCCCTGCAGTCAAAAGTGCAAAACAACAACTGACGCTGCATTGTAAACGAAGCGCTTTGTCGGCTCGTCAAGACCAAAAGCACACGTCGTTGCCTCTACCTATTCGACGCTTCACAGAGAGGTTGAGAACACACCAGTCGTCATTGGACGCATTGCAGCCAAGCGCTTTTCGACGAAACACGCAAATCGCGTAACAAACTGCACAGAATCCCACAGCATGGCAACACGTCAATTGCTCACATGGCAGGTCCACGAGTTGCACATGCGAAGACCAGCTAGCTTGTGCGACAGGCCACGCCAGGCCCATAACTGACACAGTAACTTTGTTCCAAGCAACAGCAGGAAGGAAGGCTCCGACCCGAACGACAACACCGGTAGAGACGCTTCGCTTTCGACGCGACACCTACTCCCTGCCAAACCGTACATGCGCTAGAAAAACCAACAGCTTACTGGTGGAATCGAAACACATGGGCACGCACGACAGCCACCACCGCCGCCAAAGACTATTCAACATTTGTTCAACAGACTGCGCCTCGACATTTGCTTTGCAGCGTGCGCATCAAGCATGTCGGCTGGTTCGCTGGAAGGAAACGCAATTTACTCCTCTACGCGCCTGTTCGATAACGTATGTGCGCGGCACCTAGGCTTTGCTCGTCAGCCGCTGTGCACACAACATTCCTTTCACGCCAACACTGCTTCGCATGTGAATGGACGCTCTCGGTGGTGCGTGATGAAATCCCCATCTTGGGCGCCGCAGTTGTCTCAGTAGTTCCCGAGTTGTGAGGTGCCATTCCACATTTCATACACATATGCTCTGCTCATCCAACGTTTCCCCCACATCCCTGCAGTCAAAAGTGCAAAACAACAACTGACGCTGCATTGTAAACGAAGCGCTTTGTCGGCTCGTCAAGACCAAAAGCACACGTCGTTGCCTCTACCTATTCGACGCTTCACAGAGAGGTTGAGAACACACCAGTCGTCATTGGACGCATTGCAGCCAAGCGCTTTTCGACGAAACACGCAAATCGCGTAACAAACTGCACAGAATCCCACAGCATGGCAACACGTCAATTGCTCACATGGCAGGTCCACGAGTTGCACGTGCGAAGACCAGCTAGCTTGTGCGACAGGCCACGCCAGGCCCATAACTGACACAGTAACTTTGTTCCAAGCAACAGCAGGAAGGAAGGCTCCGACCCGAACGACAACACCGGTAGAGACGCTTCGCTTTCGACGCGACACCTACTCCCTGCCAAACCGTACATGCGCTAGAAAAACCAACAGCTTACTGGTGGAATCGAAACACATGGGCACGCACGACAGCCACAACCGCCGCCAAAGACTATTCAACATTTGTTCAACAGACTGCGCCTCGACATTTGCTTTGCAGCGTGCGCATCAAGCATGTCGGCTGGTTCGCTGGAAGGAAACGCAATTTACTCCTCTACGCGCCTGTTCGATAACGTATGTGCGCGGCACCTAGGCTTTGCTCGTCAGCCGCTGTGCACACAACATTCCTTTCACGCCAACACTGCTTCGCATGTGAATGGACGCTCTCGGTGGTGCGTGATGAAATCCCCATCTTGGGCGCCGCAGTTGTCTCAGTAGTTCCCGAGTTGTGAGGTGCCATTCCACATTTCATACACATATGCTCTGCTCATCCAACGTTTCCCCCACATCCCTGCAGTCAAAAGTGCAAAACAACAACTGACGCTGCATTGTAAACGAAGCGCTTTGTCGGCTCGTCAAGACCAAAAGCACACGTCGTTGCCTCTACCTATTCGACGCTTCACAGAGAGGTTGAGAACACACCAGTCGTCATTGGACGCATTGCAGCCAAGCGCTTTTCGACGAAACACGCAAATCGCGTAACAAACTGCACAGAATCCCACAGCATGGCAACACGTCAATTGCTCACATGGCAGGTCCACGAGTTGCACATGCGAAGACCAGCTAGCTTGTGCGACAGGCCACGCCAGGCCCATAACTGACACAGTAACTTTGTTCCAAGCAACAGCAGGAAGGAAGGCTCCGACCCGAACGACAACACCGGTAGAGACGCTTCGCTTTCGACGCGACACCTACTCCCTGCCAAACCGTACATGCGCTAGAAAAACCAACAGCTTACTGGTGGAATCGAAACACATGGGCACGCACGACAGCCACAACCGCCGCCAAAGACTATTCAACATTTGTTCAACAGACTGCGCCTCGACATTTGCTTTGCAGCGTGCGCATCAAGCATGTCGGCTGGTTCGCTGGAAGGAAACGCAATTTACTCCTCTACGCGCCTGTTCGATAACGTATGTGCGCGGCACCTAGGCTTTGCTCGTCAGCCGCTGTGCACACAACATTCCTTTCACGCCAACACTGCTTCGCATGTGAATGGACGCTCTCGGTGGTGCGTGATGAAATCCCCATCTTGGGCGCCGCAGTTGTCTCAGTAGTTCCCGAGTTGTGAGGTGCCATTCCACATTTCATACACATATGCTCTGCTCATCCAACGTTTCCCCCACATCCCTGCAGTCAAAAGTGCAAAACAACAACTGACGCTGCATTGTAAACGAAGCGCTTTGTCGGCTCGTCAAGACCAAAAGCACACGTCGTTGCCTCTACCTATTCGACGCTTCACAGTGAGGTTGAGAACACACCAGTCGTCATTGGACGCATTGCAGCCAAGCGATTTTCGACGAAACACGCAAATCGCGTAACAAACTGCACAGAATCCCACAGCATGGCAACACGTCAATTGCTCACATGGCAGGTCCACGAGTTGCACATGCGAAGACCAGCTAGCTTGTGCGACAGGCCACGCCAGGCCCATAACTGACACAGTAACTTTGTTCCAAGCAACAGCAGGAAGGAAGGCTCCGACCCGAACGACAACACCGGTAGAGACGCTTCGCTTTCGACGCGACACCTACTCCCTGCCAAACCGTACATGCGCTAGAAAAACCAACAGCTTACTGGTGGAATCGAAACACATGGGCACGCACGACAGCCACAACCGCCGCCAAAGACTATTCAACATTTGTTCAACAGACTGCGCCTCGACATTTGCTTTGCAGCGTGCGCATCAAGCATGTCGGCTGGTTCGCTGGAAGGAAAGGCAATTTACTCCTCTACGCGCCTGTTCGATAACGTATGTGCGCGGCACCTAGGCTTTGCTCGTCAGCCGCTGTGCACACAACATTCCTTTCACGCCAACACTGCTTCGCATGTGAATGGACGCTCTCGGTGGTGCGTGATGAAATCCCCATCTTGGGCGCCGCAGTTGTCTCAGTAGTTCCCGAGTTGTGAGGTGCCATTCCACATTTCATACACATATGCTCTGCTCATCCAACGTTTCCCCCACATCCCTGCAGTCAAAAGTGCAAAACAACAACTGACGCTGCATTGTAAACGAAGCGCTTTGTCGGCTCGTCAAGACCAAAAGCACACGTCGTTGCCTCTACCTATTCGACGCTTCACAGTGAGGTTGAGAACACACCAGTCGTCATTGGACGCATTGCAGCCAAGCGCTTTTCGACCAAACACGCAAATCGCGTAACAAACTGCACAGAATCCCACATCATGGCAACACGTCAATTGCTCACATGGCAGGTCCACGAGTTGCACATGCGAAGACCAGCTAGCTTGTGCGACAGGCCACGCCAGGCCCATAACTGACACAGTAACTTTGTTCCAAGCAACAGCAGGAAGGAAGGCTCCGACCCGACCGACAACACCGGTAGAGACGCTTCGCTTTCGACGCGACACCTACTCCCTGCCAAACCGTACATGCGCTAGAAAAACCAACAGCTTACTGGTGGAATCGAAACACATGGGCACGCACGACAGCCACAACCGCCGCCAAAGACTATTCAACATTTGTTCAACAGACTGCGCCTCGACATTTGCTTTGCAGCGTGCGCATCAAGCATGTCGGCTGGTTCGCTGGAAGGAAAGGCAATTTACTCCTCTACGCGCCTGTTCGATAACGTATGTGCGCGGCACCTAGGCTTTGCTCGTCAGCCGCTGTGCACACAACATTCCTTTCACGCCAACACTGCTTCGCATGTGAATGGACGCTCTCGGTGGTGCGTGATGAAATCCCCATCTTGGGCGCCGCAGTTGTCTCAGTAGTTCCTGAGTTGTGAGGTGCCATTCCACATTTCATACACATATGCTCTGCTCATCCAACGTTTCCCCCACATCCCTGCAGTCAAAAGTGCAAAACAACAACTGACGCTGCATTGTAAACGAAGCGCTTTGTCGGCTCGTCAAGACCAAAAGCACACGTCGTTGCCTCTACCTATTCGACGCTTCACAGAGAGGTTGAGAACACACCAGTCGTCATTGGACGCATTGCAGCCAAGCGCTTTTCGACGAAACACGCAAATCGCGTAACAAACTGCACAGAATCCCACAGCATGGCAACACGTCAATTGCTCACATGGCAGGTCCACGAGTTGCACATGCGAAGACCAGCTAGCTTGTGCGACAGGCCACGCCAGGCCCATAACTGACACAGTAACTTTGTTCCAAGCAACAGCAGGAAGGAAGGCTCCGACCCGACCGACAACACCGGTAGAGACGCTTCGCTTTCGACGCGACACCTACTCCCTGCCAAACCGTACATGCGCTAGAAAAACCAACAGCTTACTGGTGGAATCGAAACACATGGGCACGCACGACAGCCACCACCGCCGCCAAAGACTATTCAACATTTGTTCAACAGACTGCGCCTCGACATTTGCTTTGCAGCGTGCGCATCAAGCATGTCGGCTGGTTCGCTGGAAGGAAAGGCAATTTACTCCTCTACGCGCCTGTTCGATAACGTATGTGCGCGGCACCTAGGCTTTGCTCGTCAGCCGCTGTGCACACAACATTCCTTTCACGCCAACACTGCTTCGCATGTGAATGGACGCTCTCGGTGGTGCGTGATGAAATCCCCATCTTGGGCGCCGCAGTTGTCTCAGTAGTTCCCGAGTTGTGAGGTGCCATTCCACATTTCATACACATATGCTCTGCTCATCCAACGTTTCCCCCACATCCCTGCAGTCAAAAGTGCAAAACAACAACTGACGCTGCATTGTAAACGAAGCGCTTTGTCGGCTCGTCAAGACCAAAAGCACACGTCGTTGCCTCTACCTATTCGACGCTTCACAGAGAGGTTGAGAACACACCAGTCGTCATTGGACGCATTGCAGCCAAGCGCTTTTCGACGAAACACGCAAATCGCGTAACAAACTGCACAGAATCCCACAGCATGGCAACACGTCAATTGCTCACATGGCAGGTCCACGAGTTGCACGTGCGAAGACCAGCTAGCTTGTGCGACAGGCCACGCCAGGCCCATAACTGACACAGTAACTTTGTTCCAAGCAACAGCAGGAAGGAAGGCTCCGACCCGAACGACAACACCGGTAGAGACGCTTCGCTTTCGACGCGACACCTACTCCCTGCCAAACCGTACATGCGCTAGAAAAACCAACAGCTTACTGGTGGAATCGAAACACATGGGCACGCACGACAGCCACAACCGCCGCCAAAGACTATTCAACATTTGTTCAACAGACTGCGCCTCGACATTTGCTTTGCAGCGTGCGCATCAAGCATGTCGGCTGGTTCGCTGGAAGGAAAGGCAATTTACTCCTCTACGCGCCTGTTCGATAACGTATGTGCGCGGCACCTAGGCTTTGCTCGTCAGCCGCTGTGCACACAACATTCCTTTCACGCCAACACTGCTTCGCATGTGAATGGACGCTCTCGGTGGTGCGTGATGAAATCCCCATCTTGGGCGCCGCAGTTGTCTCAGTAGTTCCCGAGTTGTGAGGTGCCATTCCACATTTCATACACATATGCTCTGCTCATGCAACGTTTCCCCCACATCCCTGCAGTCAAAAGTGCAAAACAACAACTGACGCTGCATTGTAAACGAAGCGCTTTGTCGGCTCGTCAAGACCAAAAGCACACGTCGTTGCCTCTACCTATTCGACGCTTCACAGTGAGGTTGAGAACACACCAGTCGTCATTGGACGCATTGCAGCCAAGCGCTTTTCGACCAAACACGCAAATCGCGTAACAAACTGCACAGAATCCCACATCATGGCAACACGTCAATTGCTCACATGGCAGGTCCACGAGTTGCACATGCGAAGACCAGCTAGCTTGTGCGACAGGCCACGCCAGGCCCATAACTGACACAGTAACTTTGTTCCAAGCAACAGCAGGAAGGAAGGCTCCGACCCGACCGACAACACCGGTAGAGACGCTTCGCTTTCGACGCGACACCTACTCCCTGCCAAACCGTACATGCGCTAGAAAAACCAACAGCTTACTGGTGGAATCGAAACACATGGGCACGCACGACAGCCACAACCGCCGCCAAAGACTATTCAACATTTGTTCAACAGACTGCGCCTCGACATTTGCTTTGCAGCGTGCGCATCAAGCATGTCGGCTGGTTCGCTGGAAGGAAAGGCAATTTACTCCTCTACGCGCCTGTTCGATAACGTATGTGCGCGGCACCTAGGCTTTGCTCGTCAGCCGCTGTGCACACAACATTCCTTTCACGCCAACACTGCTTCGCATGTGAATGGACGCTCTCGGTGGTGCGTGATGAAATCCCCATCTTGGGCGCCGCAGTTGTCTCAGTAGTTCCTGAGTTGTGAGGTGCCATTCCACATTTCATACACATATGCTCTGCTCATGCAACGTTTCCCCCACATCCCTGCAGTCAAAAGTGCAAAACAACAACTGACGCTGCATTGTAAAAGAAGCGCTTTATCGGCTCGTCAAGACCAAAAGCACACGTCGTTGCCTCTACCTATTCGACGCTTCACAGAGAGGTTGAGAACACACCAGTCGTCATTGGACGCATTGCAGCCAAGCGCTTTTCGACCAAACACGCAAATCGCGTAACAAACTGCACAGAATCCCACAGCATGGCAACACGTCAATTGCTCACATGGCAGGTCCACGAGTTGCACGTGCGAAGACCAGCTAGCTTGTGCGACAGGCCACGCCAGGCCCATAACTGACACAGTAACTTTGTTCCAAGCAACAGCAGGAAGGAAGGCTCCGACCCGAACGACAACACCGGTAGAGACGCTTCGCTTTCGACGCGACACCTACTCCCTGCCAAACCGTACATGCGCTAGAAAAACCAACAGCTTACTGGTGGAATCGAAACACATGGGCACGCACGACAGCCACCACCGCCGCCAAAGACTATTCAACATTTGTTCAACAGACTGCGCCTCGACATTTGCTTTGCAGCGTGCGCATCAAGCATGTCGGCTGGTTCGCTGGAAGGAAACGCAATTTACTCCTCTACGCGCCTGTTCGATAACGTATGTGCGCGGCACCTAGGCTTTGCTCGTCAGCCGCTGTGCACACAACATTCCTTTCACGCCAACACTGCTTCGCATGTGAATGGACGCTCTCGGTGGTGCGTGATGAAATCCCCATCTTGGGCGCCGCAGTTGTCTCAGTAGTTCCCGAGTTGTGAGGTGCCATTCCACATTTCATACACATATGCTCTGCTCATCCAACGTTTCCCCCACATCCCTGCAGTCAAAAGTGCAAAACAACAACTGACGCTGCATTGTAAACGAAGCGCTTTGTCGGCTCGTCAAGACCAAAATCACACGTCGTTGCCTCTACCTATTCGACGCTTCACAGAGAGGTTGAGAACACACCAGTCGTCATTGGACGCATTGCAGCCAAGCGCTTTTCGACGAAACACGCAAATCGCGTAACAAACTGCACAGAATCCCACATCATGGCAACACGTCAATTGCTCACATGGCAGGTCCACGAGTTGCACATGCGAAGACCAGCTAGCTTGTGCGACAGGCCACGCCAGGCCCATAACTGACACAGTAACTTTGTTCCAAGCAACAGCAGGAAGGAAGGCTCCGACCCGACCGACAACACCGGTAGAGACGCTTCGCTTTCGACGCGACACCTACTCCCTGCCAAACCGTACATGCGCTAGAAAAACCAACAGCTTACTGGTGGAATCGAAACACATGGGCACGCACGACAGCCACCACCGCCGCCAAAGACTATTCAACATTTGTTCAACAGACTGCGCCTCGACATTTGCTTTGCAGCGTGCGCATCAAGCATGTCGGCTGGTTCGCTGGAAGGAAAGGCAATTTACTCCTCTACGCGCCTGTTCGATAACGTATGTGCGCGGCACCTAGGCTTTGCTCGTCAGCCGCTGTGCACACAACATTCCTTTCACGCCAACACTGCTTCGCATGTGAATGGACGCTCTCGGTGGTGCGTGATGAAATCCCCATCTTGGGCGCCGCAGTTGTCTCAGTAGTTCCCGAGTTGTGAGGTGCCATTCCACATTTCATACACATATGCTCTGCTCATGCAACGTTTCCCCCACATCCCTGCAGTCAAAAGTGCAAAACAACAACTGACGCTGCATTGTAAACGAAGCGCTTTGTCGGCTCGTCAAGACCAAAAGCACACGTCGTTGCCTCTACCTATTCGACGCTTCACAGAGAGGTTGAGAACACACCAGTCGTCATTGGACGCATTGCAGCCAAGCGCTTTTCGACGAAACACGCAAATCGCGTAACAAACTGCACAGAATCCCACAGCATGGCAACACGTCAATTGCTCACATGGCAGGTCCACGAGTTGCACGTGCGAAGACCAGCTAGCTTGTGCGACAGGCCACGCCAGGCCCATAACTGACACAGTAACTTTGTTCCAAGCAACAGCAGGAAGGAAGGCTCCGACCCGACCGACAACACCGGTAGAGACGCTTCGCTTACGACGCGACACCTACTCCCTGCCAAACCGTACATGCGCTAGAAAAACCAACAGCTTACTGGTGGAATCGAAACACATGGGCACGCACGACAGCCACCACCGCCGCCAAAGACTATTCAACATTTGTTCAACAGACTGCGCCTCGACATTTGCTTTGCAGCGTGCGCATCAAGCATGTCGGCTGGTTCGCTGGAAGGAAAGGCAATTTACTCCTCTACGCGCCTGTTCGATAACGTATGTGCGCGGCACCTAGGCTTTGCTCGTCAGCCGCTGTGCACACAACATTCCTTTCACGCCAACACTGCTTCGCATGTGAATGGACGCTCTCGGTGGTGCGTGATGAAATCCCCATCTTGGGCGCCGCAGTTGTCTCAGTAGTTCCCGAGTTGTGAGGTGCCATTCCACATTTCATACACATATGCTCTGCTCATCCAACGTTTCCCCCACATCCCTGCAGTCAAAAGTGCAAAACAACAACTGACGCTGCATTGTAAACGAAGCGCTTTGTCGGCTCGTCAAGACCAAAAGCACACGTCGTTGCCTCTACCTATTCGACGCTTCACAGTGAGGTTGAGAACACACCAGTCGTCATTGGACGCATTGCAGCCAAGCGCTTTTCGACGAAACACGCAAATCGCGTAACAAACTGCACAGAATCCCACATCATGGCAACACGTCAATTGCTCACATGGCAGGTCCACGAGTTGCACATGCGAAGACCAGCTAGCTTGTGCGACAGGCCACGCCAGGCCCATAACTGACACAGTAACTTTGTTCCAAGCAACAGCAGGAAGGAAGGCTCCGACCCGACCGACAACACCGGTAGAGACGCTTCGCTTTCGACGCGACACCTACTCCCTGCCAAACCGTACATGCGCTAGAAAAACCAACAGCTTACTGGTGGAATCGAAACACATGGGCACGCACGACAGCCACCACCGCCGCCAAAGACTATTCAACATTTGTTCAACAGACTGCGCCTCGACATTTGCTTTGCAGCGTGCGCATCAAGCATGTCGGCTGGTTCGCTGGAAGGAAAGGCAATTTACTCCTCTACGCGCCTGTTCGATAACGTATGTGCGCGGCACCTAGGCTTTGCTCGTCAGCCGCTGTGCACACAACATTCCTTTCACGCCAACACTGCTTCGCATGTGAATGGACGCTCTCGGTGGTGCGTGATGAAATCCCCATCTTGGGCGCCGCAGTTGTCTCAGTAGTTCCCGAGTTGTGAGGTGCCATTCCACATTTCATACACATATGCTCTGCTCATGCAACGTTTCCCCCACATCCCTGCAGTCAAAAGTGCAAAACAACAACTGACGCTGCATTGTAAAAGAAGCGCTTTATCGGCTCGTCAAGACCAAAAGCACACGTCGTTGCCTCTACCTATTCGACGCTTCACAGAGAGGTTGAGAACACACCAGTCGTCATTGGACGCATTGCAGCCAAGCGCTTTTCGACGAAACACGCAAATCGCGTAACAAACTGCACAGAATCCCACAGCATGGCAACACGTCAATTGCTCACATGGCAGGTCCACGAGTTGCACGTGCGAAGACCAGCTAGCTTGTGCGACAGGCCACGCCAGGCCCATAACTGACACAGTAACTTTGTTCCAAGCAACAGCAGGAAGGAAGGCTCCGACCCGACCGACAACACCGGTAGAGACGCTTCGCTTTCGACGCGACACCTACTCCCTGCCAAACCGTACATGCGCTAGAAAAACCAACAGCTTACTGGTGGAATCGAAACACATGGGCACGCACGACAGCCACAACCGCCGCCAAAGACTATTCAACATTTGTTCAACAGACTGCGCCTCGACATTTGCTTTGCAGCGTGCGCATCAAGCATGTCGGCTGGTTCGCTGGAAGGAAACGCAATTTACTCCTCTACGCGCCTGTTCGATAACGTATGTGCGCGGCACCTAGGCTTTGCTCGTCAGCCGCTGTGCACACAACATTCCTTTCACGCCAACACTGCTTCGCATGTGAATGGACGCTCTCGGTGGTGCGTGATGAAATCCCCATCTTGGGCGCCGCAGTTGTCTCAGTAGTTCCTGAGTTGTGAGGTGCCATTCCACATTTCATACACATATGCTCTGCTCATGCAACGTTTCCCCCACATCCCTGCAGTCAAAAGTGCAAAACAACAACTGACGCTGCATTGTAAACGAAGCGCTTTGTCGGCTCGTCAAGACCAAAATCACACGTCGTTGCCTCTACCTATTCGACGCTTCACAGAGAGGTTGAGAACACACCAGTCGTCATTGGACGCATTGCAGCCAAGCGATTTTCGACGAAACACGCAAATCGCGTAACAAACTGCACAGAATCCCACATCATGGCAACACGTCAATTGCTCACATGGCAGGTCCACGAGTTGCACATGCGAAGACCAGCTAGCTTGTGCGACAGGCCACGCCAGGCCCATAACTGACACAGTAACTTTGTTCCAAGCAACAGCAGGAAGGAAGGCTCCGACCCGACCGACAACACCGGTAGAGACGCTTCGCTTTCGACGCGACACCTACTCCCTGCCAAACCGTACATGCGCTAGAAAAACCAACAGCTTACTGGTGGAATCGAAACACATGGGCACGCACGACAGCCACCACCGCCGCCAAAGACTATTCAACATTTGTTCAACAGACTGCGCCTCGACATTTGCTTTGCAGCGTGCGCATCAAGCATGTCGGCTGGTTCGCTGGAAGGAAAGGCAATTTACTCCTCTACGCGCCTGTTCGATAACGTATGTGCGCGGCACCTAGGCTTTGCTCGTCAGCCGCTGTGCACACAACATTCCTTTCACGCCAACACTGCTTCGCATGTGAATGGACGCTCTCGGTGGTGCGTGATGAAATCCCCATCTTGGGCGCCGCAGTTGTCTCAGTAGTTCCCGAGTTGTGAGGTGCCATTCCACATTTCATACACATATGCTCTGCTCATGCAACGTTTCCCCCACATCCCTGCAGTCAAAAGTGCAAAACAACAACTGACGCTGCATTGTAAACGAAGCGCTTTGTCGGCTCGTCAAGACCAAAATCACACGTCGTTGCCTCTACCTATTCGACGCTTCACAGAGAGGTTGAGAACACACCAGTCGTCATTGGACGCATTGCAGCCAAGCGCTTTTCGACGAAACACGCAAATCGCGTAACAAACTGCACAGAATCCCACAGCATGGCAACACGTCAATTGCTCACATGGCAGGTCCACGAGTTTCACGTGCGAAGACCAGCTAGCTTGTGCGACAGGCCACGCCAGGCCCATAACTGACACAGTAACTTTGTTCCAAGCAACAGCAGGAAGGAAGGCTCCGACCCGACCGACAACACCGGTAGAGACGCTTCGCTTTCGACGCGACACCTACTCCCTGCCAAACCGTACATGCGCTAGAAAAACCAACAGCTTACTGGTGGAATCGAAACACATGGGCACGCACGACAGCCACAACCGCCGCCAAAGACTATTCAACATTTGTTCAACAGACTGCGCCTCGACATTTGCTTTGCAGCGTGCGCATCAAGCATGTCGGCTGGTTCGCTGGAAGGAAAGGCAATTTACTCCTCTACGCGCCTGTTCGATAACGTATGTGCGCGGCACCTAGGCTTTGCTCGTCAGCCGCTGTGCACACAACATTCCTTTCACGCCAACACTGCTTCGCATGTGAATGGACGCTCTCGGTGGTGCGTGATGAAATCCCCATCTTGGGCGCCGCAGTTGTCTCAGTAGTTCCCGAGTTGTGAGGTGCCATTCCACATTTCATACACATATGCTCTGCTCATCCAACGTTTCCCCCACATCCCTGCAGTCAAAAGTGCAAAACAACAACTGACGCTGCATTGTAAACGAAGCGCTTTGTCGGCTCGTCAAGACCAAAATCACACGTCGTTGCCTCTACCTATTCGACGCTTCACAGAGAGGTTGAGAACACACCAGTCGTCATTGGACGCATTGCAGCCAAGCGCTTTTCGACGAAACACGCAAATCGCGTAACAAACTGCACAGAATCCCACAGCATGGCAACACGTCAATTGCTCACATGGCAGGTCCACGAGTTGCACGTGCGAAGACCAGCTAGCTTGTGCGACAGGCCACGCCAGGCCCATAACTGACACAGTAACTTTGTTCCAAGCAACAGCAGGAAGGAAGGCTCCGACCCGACCGACAACACCGGTAGAGACGCTTCGCTTTCGACGCGACACCTACTCCCTGCCAAACCGTACATGCGCTAGAAAAACAAACAGCTTACTGGTGGAATCGAAACACATGGGCACGCACGACAGCCACCACCGCCGCCAAAGACTATTCAACATTTGTTCAACAGACTGCGCCTCGACATTTGCTTTGCAGCGTGCGCATCAAGCATGTCGGCTGGTTCGCTGGAAGGAAAGGCAATTTACTCCTCTACGCGCCTGTTCGATAACGTATGTGCGCGGCACCTAGGCTTTGCTCGTCAGCCGCTGTGCACACAACATTCCTTTCACGCCAACACTGCTTCGCATGTGAATGGACGCTCTCGGTGGTGCGTGATGAAATCCCCATCTTGGGCGCCGCAGTTGTCTCAGTAGTTCCCGAGTTGTGAGGTGCCATTCCACATTTCATACACATATGCTCTGCTCATGCAACGTTTCCCCCACATCCCTGCAGTCAAAAGTGCAAAACAACAACTGACGCTGCATTGTAAACGAAGCGCTTTGTCGGCTCGTCAAGACCAAAATCACACGTCGTTGCCTCTACCTATTCGACGCTTCACAGAGAGGTTGAGAACACACCAGTCGTCATTGGACGCATTGCAGCCAAGCGCTTTTCGACGAAACACGCAAATCGCGTAACAAACTGCACAGAATCCCACAGCATGGCAACACGTCAATTGCTCACATGGCAGGTCCACGAGTTGCACGTGCGAAGACCAGCTAGCTTGTGCGACAGGCCACGCCAGGCCCATAACTGACACAGTAACTTTGTTCCAAGCAACAGCAGGAAGGAAGGCTCCGACCCGACCGACAACACCGGTAGAGACGCTTCGCTTACGACGCGACACCTACTCCCTGCCAAACCGTACATGCGCTAGAAAAACCAACAGCTTACTGGTGGAATCGAAACACATGGGCACGCACGACAGCCACAACCGCCGCCAAAGACTATTCAACATTTGTTCAACAGACTGCGCCTCGACATTTGCTTTGCAGCGTGCGCATCAAGCATGTCGGCTGGTTCGCTGGAAGGAAAGGCAATTTACTCCTCTACGCGCCTGTTCGATAACGTATGTGCGCGGCACCTAGGCTTTGCTCGTCAGCCGCTGTGCACACAACATTCCTTTCACGCCAACACTGCTTCGCATGTGAATGGACGCTCTCGGTGGTGCGTGATGAAATCCCCATCTTGGGCGCCGCAGTTGTCTCAGTAGTTCCCGAGTTGTGAGGTGCCATTCCACATTTCATACACATATGCTCTGCTCATGCAACGTTTCCCCCACATCCCTGCAGTCAAAAGTGCAAAACAACAACTGACGCTGCATTGTAAACGAAGCGCTTTGTCGGCTCGTCAAGACCAAAATCACACGTCGTTGCCTCTACCTATTCGACGCTTCACAGAGAGGTTGAGAACACACCAGTCGTCATTGGACGCATTGCAGCCAAGCGCTTTTCGACGAAACACGCAAATCGCGTAACAAACTGCACAGAATCCCACATCATGGCAACACGTCAATTGCTCACATGGCAGGTCCACGAGTTGCACGTGCGAAGACCAGCTAGCTTGTGCGACAGGCCACGCCAGGCCCATAACTGACACAGTAACTTTGTTCCAAGCAACAGCAGGAAGGAAGGCTCCGACCCGACCGACAACACCGGTAGAGACGCTTCGCTTTCGACGCGACACCTACTCCCTGCCAAACCGTACATGCGCTAGAAAAACCAACAGCTTACTGGTGGAATCGAAACACATGGGCACGCACGACAGCCACCACCGCCGCCAAAGACTATTCAACATTTGTTCAACAGACTGCGCCTCGACATTTGCTTTGCAGCGTGCGCATCAAGCATGTCGGCTGGTTCGCTGGAAGGAAAGGCAATTTACTCCTCTACGCGCCTGTTCGATAACGTATGTGCGCGGCACCTAGGCTTTGCTCGTCAGCCGCTGTGCACACAACATTCCTTTCACGCCAACACTGCTTCGCATGTGAATGGACGCTCTCGGTGGTGCGTGATGAAATCCCCATCTTGGGCGCCGCAGTTGTCTCAGTAGTTCCCGAGTTGTGAGGTGCCATTCCACATTTCATACACATATGCTCTGCTCATGCAACGTTTTCCCCACATCCCTGCAGTCAAAAGTGCAAAACAACAACTGACGCTGCATTGTAAACGAAGCGCTTTATCGGCTCGTCAAGACCAAAAGCACACGTCGTTGCCTCTACCTATTCGACGCTTCACAGAGAGGTTGAGAACACACCAGTCGTCATTGGACGCATTGCAGCCAAGCGCTTTTCGACCAAACACGCAAATCGCGTAACAAACTGCACAGAATCCCACAGCATGGCAACACGTCAATTGCTCACATGGCAGGTCCACGAGTTGCACGTGCGAAGACCAGCTAGCTTGTGCGACAGGCCACGCCAGGCCCATAACTGACACAGTAACTTTGTTCCAAGCAACAGCAGGAAGGAAGGCTCCGACCCGAACGACAACACCGGTAGAGACGCTTCGCTTTCGACGCGACACCTACTCCCTGCCAAACCGTACATGCGCTAGAAAAACCAACAGCTTACTGGTGGAATCGAAACACATGGGCACGCACGACAGCCACCACCGCCGCCAAAGACTATTCAACATTTGTTCAACAGACTGCGCCTCGACATTTGCTTTGCAGCGTGCGCATCAAGCATGTCGGCTGGTTCGCTGGAAGGAAACGCAATTTACTCCTCTACGCGCCTGTTCGATAACGTATGTGCGCGGCACCTAGGCTTTGCTCGTCAGCCGCTGTGCACACAACATTCCTTTCACGCCAACACTGCTTCGCATGTGAATGGACGCTCTCGGTGGTGCGTGATGAAATCCCCATCTTGGGCGCCGCAGTTGTCTCAGTAGTTCCCGAGTTGTGAGGTGCCATTCCACATTTCATACACATATGCTCTGCTCATCCAACGTTTCCCCCACATCCCTGCAGTCAAAAGTGCAAAACAACAACTGACGCTGCATTGTAAACGAAGCGCTTTGTCGGCTCGTCAAGACCAAAATCACACGTCGTTGCCTCTACCTATTCGACGCTTCACAGAGAGGTTGAGAACACACCAGTCGTCATTGGACGCATTGCAGCCAAGCGCTTTTCGACGAAACACGCAAATCGCGTAACAAACTGCACAGAATCCCACATCATGGCAACACGTCAATTGCTCACATGGCAGGTCCACGAGTTGCACGTGCGAAGACCAGCTAGCTTGTGCGACAGGCCACGCCAGGCCCATAACTGACACAGTAACTTTGTTCCAAGCAACAGCAGGAAGGAAGGCTCCGACCCGAACGACAACACCGGTAGAGACGCTTCGCTTTCGACGCGACACCTACTCCCTGCCAAACCGTACATGCGCTAGAAAAACCAACAGCTTACTGGTGGAATCGAAACACATGGGCACGCACGACAGCCACCACCGCCGCCAAAGACTATTCAACATTTGTTCAACAGACTGCGCCTCGACATTTGCTTTGCAGCGTGCGCATCAAGCATGTCGGCTGGTTCGCTGGAAGGAAACGCAATTTACTCCTCTACGCGCCTGTTCGATAACGTATGTGCGCGGCACCTAGGCTTTGCTCGTCAGCCGCTGTGCACACAACATTCCTTTCACGCCAACACTGCTTCGCATGTGAATGGACGCTCTCGGTGGTGCGTGATGAAATCCCCATCTTGGGCGCCGCAGTTGTCTCAGTAGTTCCCGAGTTGTGAGGTGCCATTCCACATTTCATACACATATGCTCTGCTCATCCAACGTTTCCCCCACATCCCTGCAGTCAAAAGTGCAAAACAACAACTGACGCTGCATTGTAAACGAAGCGCTTTGTCGGCTCGTCAAGACCAAAATCACACGTCGTTGCCTCTACCTATTCGACGCTTCACAGAGAGGTTGAGAACACACCAGTCGTCATTGGACGCATTGCAGCCAAGCGCTTTTCGACGAAACACGCAAATCGCGTAACAAACTGCACAGAATCCCACATCATGGCAACACGTCAATTGCTCACATGGCAGGTCCACGAGTTGCACGTGCGAAGACCAGCTAGCTTGTGCGACAGGCCACGCCAGGCCCATAACTGACACAGTAACTTTGTTCCAAGCAACAGCAGGAAGGAAGGCTCCGACCCGACCGACAACACCGGTAGAGACGCTTCGCTTACGACGCGACACCTACTCCCTGCCAAACCGTACATGCGCTAGAAAAACCAACAGCTTACTGGTGGAATCGAAACACATGGGCACGCACGACAGCCACAACCGCCGCCAAAGACTATTCAACATTTGTTCAACAGACTGCGCCTCGACATTTGCTTTGCAGCGTGCGCATCAAGCATGTCGGCTGGTTCGCTGGAAGGAAAGGCAATTTACTCCTCTACGCGCCTGTTCGATAACGTATGTGCGCGGCACCTAGGCTTTGCTCGTCAGCCGCTGTGCACACAACATTCCTTTCACGCCAACACTGCTTCGCATGTGAATGGACGCTCTCGGTGGTGCGTGATGAAATCCCCATCTTGGGCGCCGCAGTTGTCTCAGTAGTTCCCGAGTTGTGAGGTGCCATTCCACATTTCATACACATATGCTCTGCTCATCCAACGTTTCCCCCACATCCCTGCAGTCAAAAGTGCAAAACAACAACTGACGCTGCATTGTAAACGAAGCGCTTTGTCGGCTCGTCAAGACCAAAATCACACGTCGTTGCCTCTACCTATTCGACGCTTCACAGAGAGGTTGAGAACACACCAGTCGTCATTGGACGCATTGCAGCCAAGCGCTTTTCGACGAAACACGCAAATCGCGTAACAAACTGCACAGAATCCCACAGCATGGCAACACGTCAATTGCTCACATGGCAGGTCCACGAGTTGCACGTGCGAAGACCAGCTAGCTTGTGCGACAGGCCACGCCAGGCCCATAACTGACACAGTAACTTTGTTCCAAGCAACAGCAGGAAGGAAGGCTCCGACCCGACCGACAACACCGGTAGAGACGCTTCGCTTTCGACGCGACACCTACTCCCTGCCAAACCGTACATGCGCTAGAAAAACAAACAGCTTACTGGTGGAATCGAAACACATGGGCACGCACGACAGCCACCACCGCCGCCAAAGACTATTCAACATTTGTTCAACAGACTGCGCCTCGACATTTGCTTTGCAGCGTGCGCATCAAGCATGTCGGCTGGTTCGCTGGAAGGAAAGGCAATTTACTCCTCTACGCGCCTGTTCGATAACGTATGTGCGCGGCACCTAGGCTTTGCTCGTCAGCCGCTGTGCACACAACATTCCTTTCACGCCAACACTGCTTCGCATGTGAATGGACGCTCTCGGTGGTGCGTGATGAAATCCCCATCTTGGGCGCCGCAGTTGTCTCAGTAGTTCCCGAGTTGTGAGGTGCCATTCCACATTTCATACACATATGCTCTGCTCATCCAACGTTTCCCCCACATCCCTGCAGTCAAAAGTGCAAAACAACAACTGACGCTGCATTGTAAACGAAGCGCTTTGTCGGCTCGTCAAGACCAAAATCACACGTCGTTGCCTCTACCTATTCGACGCTTCACAGAGAGGTTGAGAACACACCAGTCGTCATTGGACGCATTGCAGCCAAGCGCTTTTCGACGAAACACGCAAATCGCGTAACAAACTGCACAGAATCCCACAGCATGGCAACACGTCAATTGCTCACATGGCAGGTCCACGAGTTGCACGTGCGAAGACCAGCTAGCTTGTGCGACAGGCCACGCCAGGCCCATAACTGACACAGTAACTTTGTTCCAAGCAACAGCAGGAAGGAAGGCTCCGACCCGAACGACAACACCGGTAGAGACGCTTCGCTTTCGACGCGACACCTACTCCCTGCCAAACCGTACATGCGCTAGAAAAACCAACAGCTTACTGGTGGAATCGAAACACATGGGCACGCACGACAGCCACCACCGCCGCCAAAGACTATTCAACATTTGTTCAACAGACTGCGCCTCGACATTTGCTTTGCAGCGTGCGCATCAAGCATGTCGGCTGGTTCGCTGGAAGGAAAGGCAATTTACTCCTCTACGCGCCTGTTCGATAACGTATGTGCGCGGCACCTAGGCTTTGCTCGTCAGCCGCTGTGCACACAACATTCCTTTCACGCCAACACTGCTTCGCATGTGAATGGACGCTCTCGGTGGTGCGTGATGAAATCCCCATCTTGGGCGCCGCAGTTGTCTCAGTAGTTCCCGAGTTGTGAGGTGCCATTCCACATTTCATACACATATGCTCTGCTCATGCAACATTTCCCCCACATCCCTGCAGTCAAAAGTGCAAAACAACAACTGACGCTGCATTGTAAACGAAGCGCTTTGTCGGCTCGTCAAGACCAAAAGCACACGTCGTTGCCTCTACCTATTCGACGCTTCACAGTGAGGTTGAGAACACACCAGTCGTCATTGGACGCATTGCAGCCAAGCGCTTTTCGACGAAACACGCAAATCGCGTAACAAACTGCACAGAATCCCACAGCATGGCAACACGTCAATTGCTCACATGGCAGGTCCACGAGTTGCACATGCGAAGACCAGCTAGCTTGTGCGACAGGCCACGCCAGGCCCATAACTGACACAGTAACTTTGTTCCAAGCAACAGCAGGAAGGAAGGCTCCGACCCGACCGACAACACCGGTAGAGACGCTTCGCTTTCGACGCGACACCTACTCCCTGCCAAACCGTACATGCGCTAGAAAAACCAACAGCTTACTGGTGGAATCGAAACACATGGGCACGCACGACAGCCACCACCGCCGCCAAAGACTATTCAACATTTGTTCAACAGACTGCGCCTCGACATTTGCTTTGCAGCGTGCGCATCAAGCATGTCGGCTGGTTCGCTGGAAGGAAAGGCAATTTACTCCTCTACGCGCCTGTTCGATAACGTATGTGCGCGGCACCTAGGCTTTGCTCGTCAGCCGCTGTGCACACAACATTCCTTTCACGCCAACACTGCTTCGCATGTGAATGGACGCTCTCGGTGGTGCGTGATGAAATCCCCATCTTGGGCGCCGCAGTTGTCTCAGTAGTTCCCGAGTTGTGAGGTGCCATTCCACATTTCATACACATATGCTCTGCTCATGCAACGTTTCCCCCACATCCCTGCAGTCAAAAGTGCAAAACAACAACTGACGCTGCATTGTAAACGAAGCGCTTTGTCGGCTCGTCAAGACCAAAAGCACACGTCGTTGCCTCTACCTATTCGACGCTTCACAGAGAGGTTGAGAACACACCAGTCGTCATTGGACGCATTGCAGCCAAGCGCTTTTCGACGAAACACGCAAATCGCGTAACAAACTGCACAGAATCCCACATCATGGCAACACGTCAATTGCCCACATGGCAGGTCCACGAGTTGCACGTGCGAAGACCAGCTAGCTTGTGCGACAGGCCACGCCAGGCCCATAACTGACACAGTAACTTTGTTCCAAGCAACAGCAGGAAGGAAGGCTCCGACCCGACCGACAAAACCGGTAGAGACGCTTCGCTTTCGACGCGACACCTACTCCCTGCCAAACCGTACATGCGCTAGAAAAACCAACAGCTTACTGGTGGAATCGAAACACATGGGCACGCACGACAGCCACAACCGCCGCCAAAGACTATTCAACATTTGTTCAACAGACTGCGCCTCGACATTTGCTTTGCAGCGTGCGCATCAAGCATGTCGGCTGGTTCGCTGGAAGGAAACGCAATTTACTCCTCTACGCGCCTGTTCGATAACGTATGTGCGCGGCAACTAGGCTTTGCTCGTCAGCCGCTGTGCACACAACATTCCTTTCACGCCAACACTGCTTCGCATGTGAATGGACGCTCTCGGTGGTGCGTGATGAAATCCCCATCTTGGGCGCCGCAGTTGTCTCAGTAGTTCCCGAGTTGTGAGGTGCCATTCCACATTTCATACACATATGCTCTGCTCATGCAACGTTTCCCCCACATCCCTGCAGTCAAAAGTGCAAAACAACAACTGACGCTGCATTGTAAACGAAGCGCTTTGTCGGCTCGTCAAGACCAAAAGCACACGTCGTTGCCTCTACCTATTCGACGCTTCACAGAGAGGTTGAGAACACACCAGTCGTCATTGGACGCATTGCAGCCAAGCGCTTTTCGACGAAACACGCAAATCGCGTAACAAACTGCACAGAATCCCACATCATGGCAACACGTCAATTGCTCACATGGCAGGTCCACGAGTTGCACATGCGAAGACCAGCTAGCTTGTGCGACAGGCCACGCCAGGCCCATAACTGACACAGTAACTTTGTTCCAAGCAACAGCAGGAAGGAAGGCTCCGACCCGACCGACAACACCGGTAGAGACGCTTCGCTTTCGACGCGACACCTACTCCCTGCCAAACCGTACATGCGCTAGAAAAACCAACAGCTTACTGGTGGAATCGAAACACATGGGCACGCACGACAGCCACCACCGCCGCCAAAGACTATTCAACATTTGTTCAACAGACTGCGCCTCGACATTTGCTTTGCAGCGTGCGCATCAAGCATGTCGGCTGGTTCGCTGGAAGGAAACGCAATTTACTCCTCTACGCGCCTGTTCGATAACGTATGTGCGCGGCACCTAGGCTTTGCTCGTCAGCCGCTGTGCACACAACATTCCTTTCACGCCAACACTGCTTCGCATGTGAATGGACGCTCTCGGTGGTGCGTGATGAAATCCCCATCTTGGGCGCCGCAGTTGTCTCAGTAGTTCCCGAGTTGTGAGGTGCCATTCCACATTTCATACACATATGCTCTGCTCATGCAACGTTTCCCCCACATCCCTGCAGTCAAAAGTGCAAAACAACAACTGACGCTGCATTGTAAACGAAGCAATTTGTCGGCTCGTCAAGACCAAAAGCACACGTCGTTGCCTCTAGCTATTCGACGCTTCACAGAGAGGTTGAGAACACACCAGTCGTCATTGGACGCATTGCAGCCAAGCGCTTTTCGACGAAACACGCAAATCGCGTAACAAACTGCACAGAATCCCACATCATGGCAACACGTCAATTGCTCACATGGCAGGTCCACGAGTTGCACATGCGAAGACCAGCTAGCTTGTGCGACAGGCCACGCCAGGCCCATAACTGACACAGTAACTTTGTTCCAAGCAACAGCAGGAAGGAAGGCTCTGACCGACAACACCGGTAGAGACGCTTCGTGAATGAACGTCAGCTGGAAACCAAGATCAGCATCTCAAGGAATGGCTGCTTACAAGCTACAACAAGCGAAAAGTAAGCCAAATCTGCAACCTAATGCAACGCATGGGAATTCGCCAAGCACACTGTTGCTGTGCATCAAGGGGCAACTCAGACGGATGGAAATGAAGGTGGCGCAACTGTCATCTTCACAACGCTACCAATAGCAGGATTTTGAAGAGAGACACAACATGTGCTACCATGCTTGTAAGGCACGGATGAGACTGTACCAGTATTGTAGCTAGATAGTATCAAACCATGCATGGCGAATGTCGCGACTATCGAGCTGGTTTCCACTTGTGAAGCCATGCAATATAATTATATACACCCAAGAGGGAACTTTGTTCGCATTTTGCACACGTACAGGCTCGCCGATTAACGAACAGCGAGCGGCTAATATCTGGTTGCTACGCGAAGTACGAGTCAGTGTACCAATGAGCCATGGAGGCATGTTGAAGGTCGGTAAATGAATCCCAGAACCTTTTCTCCCACGTTTGTCCAAAGCACCAGAGGCTCTAAATCAAGACACCACTAGCTCTGGATAAGTATCAATGTGTGTCATCTTAGCGTCCAGTGCGCCACAAGAGTCCAGACCACAGCAATATATCAGCAGGCACAGCAGCAAGACGCAAACACATTGTACACTAAACCACGTGAAACGCACACAAGCTGCTGGCCAAGCACAGATACAAGCACCCACAAATCATACCAAAATCTGCAAAAAGCACATTTCAGCACATCTCATTCAGACATTCTAGAGTACTTGTCGTGGCCCCGCAAAACCGGTTCGTACTCCCTGCAATATCGGTTTTTCCCCAAAAGCATGCGATACGCTTCCTTTGCAAAACCAGAGTATGGTGCATCGCAAAGATCAAGTAAAAGCGTTAGCGTTGCTGCATACACGGCAACTGACACAACGCGCTGCCGCGTATGCTTGCGGTGCTCGATTGTGAACAGGAGCCCAGAACAAAACACTAGAGCTGTGTTCATGCGAGGCATTGTTCTTACGCGCAGGGCTTGCTAAAGCTCACGAACGCTGCTAGAAGCAAATGCCAAATCGAATTGCAGATCCTTTCTTTTTCGTGAGTAGTATGTACGTGCATGTTCCCGTTTGGTGAGTGCATAGCATCGTGAAATGCGTATTTTTGCTACGAAAAATGTATCTGGACGCTTGTGCCCAACGTTCGCACACAAAAACACATTCAGCTGCTGAGTGCGCTATGAGTGCAATAGCCCCTGGAATAAGACGCTTTTAACTAGCCAATCCGCCCCAGAACAAATCGTGCAGCCTCGCAACACATTGCGCAAGACGCGCTTCTCTTCAGTTTCCATTGAAGATGCAAGACAAACATCTCAATCGCAACTGAACTGCACGTTGAACAAACCTCTACGAGCTTGTATGTCGCAAGTATTCAGGACGCAACTTCAGCTACGCCAGCAACCTAAAACCAAAACACTCAACATTGTCTTTTTTTCCATACTGGCTGGACATCACCGTGTCTCAACGACTTCCCACAGAGCAATTTCGCCATGTTACACTCTTGCTTGCAAATCTAATCGAGAAACGTGGACAAGCAGGTCAACAGCAACGACTGCCAAACTCCATTCAACAGGCGCTCAAAACACTGTGCCTCACCTCAGCTTTGCAGCCTCCTAATTAAAGCACTGCTCTCCAATGACTGAAAAGAAAGCGCACTTCACTGGTCGATGCCCCTGTACAGTAGTCCATATGCATGATACCGAGTTTTGCGTCTATCACATTCTGTTCACAAGATTTCTTCCACTCCAGCACGGTTCCGCATGTGATTAGGTGTCGTTCACGGGCTATGAAGCGACCCGATACCCAGGGTGCCGTATTGACCTCAGTCTTTGATGGGCAACGAAATGCTGTTCCATGCATCATGCACTAACTTGCTGGTCGCAAGCGATGAGCGTGTCTCCATTTTCTTGTGCTATAAGACGCGAAACAACAATTAATTTCGCATTGTGAATTGGGTTCCTCGTGCGGCAATCGGCAACAAAACCCCATGGCCCTCTGTATGCTAATGCATGCTTTCGAAATAACGTACAGAAGTCCGCATTTGTCATTCCAGATCGTAGGGCAATGGTGTTTTTTGAAATGAATCAATCGCCACAAAGAATCGATAGGAGATGAAAATGGTGCAATTCTCGCAGTAGGCAGGAGAGAAAGAGACACTGCGCCGGCGAAAAGCATACACGGTTCGCCATCTTCCATAGTACGCCCATTGTTACCAGCTGACAACGCAGTTTGTATTCCCAGAGACAGACAGCAAAAGAGCTTCAAGAAAAACACACATATTCATCAAAATGGTTTCCATCCGATGCGGCTCTTACTCCCTGCCAAGTTATTCATGCACCCAAGTCACCGCTTTGTGCGCCAGGTGTTAAACACCTCGCGCACAACTGAAGGTATGAGGCAAGTGTTGCTGTAAATATCTCTCCTTGTAGCGCCTCACACTAAGTTTGCAACGCGCTGATGGAAAGGGCATTAGATCAAGTTCTAGATTTCGTAAATATCGAGAAATATCGCTTACTCCACAGTTTGATTAAGCGGCGTAGCTAAAAACAGCAAGCGTTGGCGTCCATGGAAAATGTGGGGGCGAATAATCGCAGATTTTGACATACGGGCTACATACCAGAAAGGCGTGGTAACGTGCTTTCGCATTTTCTTTCTGAAGGCTTCAGCAGCAATATGCTGCTGCTGCTGAGAGGCTTTGTGCTGAAGACACCGTCGTTTCGGTCAACATTGTGTGCGAAATAGTGCATACGGAATACGTATGAGGAATGTTCGTATTCACACATCATAATAGGCGTGATAGATGATGTAGTCGACTCTTTGCCGTCCACTGCTTCATCTTGCTTGTATTATATCAGGTTCAAAGGCCGCAAATGTCGCCATATTGTGAAGGGGCATACGCTTTTCTCGCTATTTTGTTCACGTTACCTGAAACACGTCTTCTTTTGAAATATTGTGCAAATGTTACCTGTGGGCTACTTGATTCTGCGCTGCAGAAGAACGTCGGGGCCTTTCACCTGTGGCGAAGCGTTGATTCATACTGGCACAGAAGTTTTCTTTCCTGTTGCATCATCTCTCACCTGCATTACGTCTCAAAGACTCCAGTGGATGATAGCTCAAATCACTTGCTCAAGCTTTGCGACGATTTGTGCATGATCTGCTCCCCTAGGGAGTGAGCAACAGCATATGGCGGATACCGGGTTGTCGCTTTGCCGTTATGCGAACATGTTATATGCAACCATTTGGATTGCCATCGTTCTCAATTTCCGTTGCTCATACAAATACACTGCTAAATACGAGAAGGGCTGCTCTAGTTGTAACTGATGAATTTTTCCAAAGGCTACTTGACGGCACGAACGCTTTGTTATAGGCACGAACTATTTGTTGTTACGCCGCATTGATGTAAAGTGAAACTTATGGCACGTGGCACGCTAAAATCGTCTTGTTGATCTCCAAACATGTGTTTTTGTTGTTTCCCTAGGAATTCACAGGGTTTATTTTTTCACAATTTTTTCACTGCTATCATGCAGCCAGTGCGCCCAGGAAGCTAGATGTGGAAATCAAGCAACCTGGAGAGTGCTCAGGGGCATCAAGACGCTTTTGTAGTGCCGTGTGTGAAATAAGGCTACTTGAAATCACAGTGCCGCAACGTTGCGGCCAACAAAGCACCTTAACGCACTGTCAACGTTGCGGCCAACAAAGCACCCTGACGCACTGAGCATCCTACTCTTTTCGCTGCTTGTTTTTGACCGGTCAAAGTAGAGGGCTGGAGGCAAAGCTGATCTTCCACGCTCAGCAGCGGTCCGCTTGGCAGGGTATCAAGTGCTTTTTGAGCGGCATACAGAGAATGGGGCGCAAAAGCGCGCTGGTTTCAACAACTCCTCCAGGCGAATTGTACATCTAATTCTTTCTAGTCCATGAAAAGCTGTTTTTTTTCATGCAGCAAGTAGGCGACAAAAGCAGCAGTAATCAAGCGCTCAAGGTACTGAGACGCTCAGATGCGTCTGATGTAGTAAAGGTTAGTGGAAGCCTCACTTTATGTGACCTTTGGATATTTTTCTTTATGTGAAACTCTAGAGTCACTCTGAGCACATCAAGTAAGGTGCTTCTGAAGGTGTGTTTTGCAGATGCTCCTCTAGTTAATGATAGCCAAGTCTTGAGGCATTCATTAGGCACTTGCGGAAGCACTGCAGGGCATTCAAACTGCTGTGGGCAGTTGCACAACTTACATGTGTGTTGGAGTATGGGATATGGATGGAATAACAAATCATCCGCGATGTTTTGTTGTATTAAAAGCAAGCTGGTTGTTCCAACGTTGCTAAGGCGCAGGACAGACTCAAATCTGCGCATGACTGTCTAGTTCACGGGACTCGCCAACTGATTTTGGAAGTTCTTCAGCTCGAATTGTCTGATGAGCTAGGATGCTGAAAAACTTCCTCAGGGCGTAGGTCTTGGTAAAAGCAGGTTGTTGCTATAAAGTGATTTTGACTGGGTAGCGACGGCGCTACGCTACGTCGTTCAGTTTGGCAAATGTTAGTGATTATTGTCGCGAGATTGGGTGCAATCTTAACGCAGTTATGCATTTAAGGCATCATTAGATCGTTTCGGCGCCACAATTGGTTTATACATGAATTTGTGTACTTGTTCCGCACATGGGGGCTATCTACGAGAAACAAAGTGGAGCATGTGCAGCGGCTATGATGAACCATACTGTCAACGTGAATGATGGCACTTCGTGTAGCAGGTTTTTCATATCTTTTGTTTTACAGCAAACGCGTCATCCATATACTTTCCTTCCTCACTAATCGCATTTTCAAAGCCTAGAATTAGTCATGTCCCATGATGATACAGCCAGTGCGCCTTTCGAGAATTGGATATCGATGAGCAGGACTCATAGGCATGAACTGTTTCTTGTATGCAGTTCACGCTTCGCCCCTGATATGGGACAGCATGTTTCAATCACGATTCAGTACATATATTTGCATAGCTGCTCATTGCTGCATTCAACAATAACGTGACTTCCTTTCTGCTCCACATTACACTGCTTGGACGTTCGATGCCCATTTGCTTTGAATATCTCGTATGAAATGTTTGAGTATTACCTAATGTAAGAGCCATTCAGCGTTACATGAGCTGCACATGTTGAGTATCTGGAATACTACAGTTTAGATGTCTACTCAATGCCTTCGTTTTAGGAAGATCTGAGTCTCTGGAATCGCACAGTTATGCTCTCTGCACAATTCCATTGCTACAGCACAAAATAAACGTCCCAAATGCGCATGTGTTATGAGCGGCTTGCAGCCAGTACGTATAACTGCAGTTACCACATACTGCGTTGGGTGTAAAAGCTTGAATGTGGCATTCATACACATGCTCAGAGGTGTGCTCTAGTGCGAACATCTCACTTTTCGTATGGTTTCGTTGTAAGTGTAGTCTGTTAATGCTGACATTACTTGTATCTGGTTGTGGGAAAATTCATATGCCGCCCGGTATGCATTGGTCGCTGCACTGGTACACAAAAGATGCCTAATCCAATACCTTTTGCCCGTATAACTGCTGTCCCTAGATCTTTGTCGGTTTTGCGCTTGTAGTGCTCTCTGATATGCGAACAGAAAGGTGGGAAACAAGAATGGCCATCAATGGACCCCCGTACAGGCGTTCGGGATGATGTCCAAATAGCGATGCATGCAGAGCCTTAAGCACTCTACCGTATCCAACACAGTTTCATATATACCGCATTCCTATGAGCATATGTCATCTGTTCATGATTTTTTAGCATTCTGTGTGTGCTCTGTTTACAAAAAAACGCTGAGTGGATCTGTGCCAATAATCCCCACAGATCGCTCAATGTGTCGCCGACGTCTCTTTTGTTGCCTTTGAAGTTCACGACAATTTGCCTGCATGGAGAAAGCAATCGAGCCTTTTGATTAGACTACAACTACATTGCAGGGAGCACGATTTCGCAACACTGCGGCATGTAACGCTGCGGGGTGTATTTTTGTCCGATGCAAGCCTTCGAGGTCTACACGTTTCAAGAGTCGATCACTTCTATATCTCTACATTGGCTTTGGTAACGCCTCTATTTGCGTCTTGATAGCGCAAGCTGATTTGTTTACTGGCTGCATATGAAGAGCAACGTCGTTGGGTTGGCCATGATGCTGTGATTAAGTCAAATGCCGACAGTTTAGATTCCTGGTAGCCATGTTCATTCGAAACCTGTCTACGCCTTTCTAGCAGGAATCAGCATCAAACGCCAGAATATGATTATACGGTCACGCTGAGCAAATGCAAACCGTAACCTGGAACTGCTGGATTTGATGCTCGCAAAAATCTTGCAGAAACATAAAGCCTGTTGGATCATGACAACAAGCCTGTACAAGAAATTGGATAAAGAACGTTATTATGGGTCTCGCTGCTCACAACAGTTGCAGGAAGAATTGCATGATCCTATGCCACGCTTTTGTGCCTGCGCTGACCCTGTCACTTACGGTTCGATGATGCTTGTGTTTCGTGGTTACATTTTAACCTGATCGCGTATATTGAAGCTTCGTGTGATGATGGGAAAGACCTGCCTTCATTTATTCTACCTCCTACTGCTATTTATGGATTCTCGGAAGTGCTGCACTGCTGTGTTTCAAAGGCAGAAAACTGAAGATGGAGTGCCAACATTGCTGGCTAGCTGGAGCAAATCATTTTAACGTTTCTGCTATTATAAGCAGTCAGTGACATAACATTGTGCATGGGGGCCCGAATACTTACCAGTGCCTTTTACGCCACGCGCATGTGCATATACACGAATATGCGTCATGTATTTTGGGGAGACGATTCTCCACGAAAAGTCTAAACGTGAATTCAAACAAATCTGTAGGAGTCTCATATAGAAGCTTGCTGAGCACTGACCGGCCAGCCTAAGATGTAAATGAGTCTTGTGTGATTGAATTTGGTCGGCGACACTTTTCCGCAAAACCTAAACACCTGTGAGGATTGCAGGCTACAGATCAGATGTAACTCCAACGTTTGGATTCAGACAAAACCTTATAGCGAACCATCCAAAACGTTAGTACCTCAGTCAACAAAAATAAGTTGGTCAAGCTTTTAGACCGATAGTAAAGAGCATCTCACTATATATCTGCCTTTTGCGCACTCTACGGAACGCGAGCATCTGACAAAAAATGAAGGCGCGTGTGCTCATAAAAGCCTTGATAGAAAAAGCACACGCACTTTTCTCCTCCAGTAGTACAGGATTTTTAACGAAACAAACTGTGAAGCATTTACAGCTGCTGTTTGCATTGAACAAGCAAAGCCGAACGATGATTGCTTACTTACGCTGAGTGGTGAGTTTATTCTGTCTTGGCGTGTCGGTGCTCACGTACTGGTTTGTGTAGGAAGCATACAGATGCAGGCAAAGGTGCGTTAGTGGCATTTAAGTCGAATGTGCGCCTGTAACGACAAACTTGGTTTGTGTAGGAAGCATACAAATGCAGGCAAAGGTGCGTTAGTGGCATTTAAGTCGAATGTGCGCCTGTAACAACAAACTTGTAGAGCTTCTGTTGCGCCAAAAAACAATTGCTGTTCTTATTGGCATCAGCGTGCGCGTTGCTTGCGTGAAACGTTTCAACGTGCAGCTTAGTGACGCGCAGTCTCTTGGGCGACGACCGCAAACCATTCTCAGCGTACACGCTGTTCACACTCCAGTGCGGGAGCGTCTGTAAACATAAACCTTGGGCAGCTTCGGCAGCCCGCCGCGCGGTCTCCCTCTTACGTACAATGTCCGAGCCCTTTCCGCCTAGCTTCGTCTGGACTAATTCACAGTGCTCTGTCGACCACAACGTACTGGCTGTGGAGGGAGTAGGTTTAAGCAGAAGCTGGGAGCATTTGTCAGCCAACCTGTTGTAGGTGTCATAATCGTCAGTAGCAACCGGAGGCAGCATGAATAGCCCAACCTGGTGAATGTGGCAAATGCTGTGGTGAGTAGAGTTTCCAGCCAAAAGCCATCCCGTCAAACTCGAATGGCGAAAAGCTGAGGAGTCCTGCGTTTCTTTGACGCAGCCTGTAAGCAAGTGAACTGTTCAGCTGCGCTGACTTCACTGAGAGTAAAGACAAGTCAGCATGACATGGCATAATAGCACGCATCAGATGCTTTTACACATCTTGCTTGCTTCGCCACACGCGGAATATAGCTCGGGATTTGGGTTCAAGCGTCCTTGTACGTCATGTTGAAGATAGCTGCATCTGCACTGAGGAAAGCTTTAAAATAAGCATGCTTTATTCGGTCGAGCAGCCTTGGGCTGTGGCGCCAGTTAAGTCTTGTTTAGCTGCGGCGTCGTGTGCTGCCTGGCTATTTACATTTTCAAACTCCAGTTCCGGAGTGGCTGCATGTGTGAATCCTGTTTCCAATGTTAGTCGCTTGACGGGGGACAATGTATATGTTGGGGTCAGATTCACTGCTGGGCATTCTTGGTGGCATGCATGTTTCTGGCATAGTGAGCTTTGTATACCTCCACATCGGTCGCAGCCAGTATGTACAGAATGATCTACGAGAGGTGTCAGTGTCTCGCGTCTTTAATGAGGAATTCCTTTAGCGGCATGTGACACTAGACAGAGTTGCTTTGCGGTGCAGTGCGAGGGAGCTATCCTGCAGTCCTCCAGCACGTGCACTTTGTACGTGCACTTTGTACGCTACGTACACAGATAAACTGTTGTCGGCAGACGCACATGCACCCTATGGTCGCTGTGCATGGCATTGCCACAATGAAGCATGGTACATAAGGTTTCCTCCAACTCTGCATGTGCTTGTGGTAGTTCTTTACAGATTATTGCGATCTTAGTGTTCGTGGGCTACAACAGACGGCAGTTGCAAACATATCTTTTCCGGTACTGCAGACTGCCTCGAATCAGCGATTTGCGTTTCCCTTGCGGCGTCTGCTTTCCCCGACTCATTCCAATCAAATAAATTATCGGACATTCTGCATACTCGCATGCTTCTTTCTCCTGCGTTTGGCTGGCCTGTGCTGGGAAAGACAACAAACATTTTGGGGCCCAGGGAGTATGTCGCGGCAAAAAGCAACCTGTACAGGTGCGATTTTTCTGCAAGTAGGGGAACGCATACCCTGCCTTAGCATGTGGCAAAGTGTTTTGCGGTCTGTGCGCTTGGCTAATATACTGGCCATATGGACCACGCTAGATGCACATGCTAATGGTGGTAAAAAAACAGCATGGCATTAGTAATGATGCAGTTAACGCGCGTTTCGCATAATCTATCATCACGGTTCGCGAGTTTATCACCGATCGCCCGCTAGGCAACTTCGCAGAATGCAACGTTTCACAGCGTGATGCCGTCTTCTTATGCAGCCGGTAGGCTCACGAAGCGTAGACGGTGACCTTGAGGCGTAGGAAATGACGCAAAGTTGCAAGGCTACGTCAATTAGTGAGCCAAACGCCGAAAATAAGCTGATAAAGAAGGCGTACCTACTTGATATGCATGCTGCTTTTCCCGTCGGCGCATATGTGGGTTTGTCGGCAATTGGAGCTCAGCTACGTATCAGTGTGCACGATCGATCATAGTTGCATTCGATCGCGGAGCAATTACCCATGATGCAGACGTTCACCAAATCTTCACATCGTTCGATAATTGTAGTTGAACACTGCGTCTACCTGTTGTTTCCATGGAAGACGCATGCACTTGTGAATCTTCCGTGGTAAAGTAAATTCTCATCTATCATCACTTACTTTGATTGAAAGTATAGCTCAGCCAAAAGGCGCATTTGTTTTAGACACACCTGGATTCTTTCTCATCGCAGTGAGTTTGGTATCTGCATGTGGCGTGAAGCCAGTAGGAAACAACAAACTGATCCAAGTCGAATGACTCCTGTTTGTCGCGTTTGAACGTTTATGCAGCTTCGTTTGGCCCATTGTTTGTTGCTAAATTCCCAGCTGGGGCTACTGCGTGCTCCTATTGGATGCATGTGTCGTGCGTGATCGACACATTAAAAATCAGGAAATCGAGTCGTGAAGGGCTTCACGTGCTTCAGCGCTGTGTGCATTTGCCGAGGAAAGTCGAATGATGCCTGATTACTGGCGATTAGCGGCGCTTTCATCACGCAGTGCACTCGCACTGTCAGAGAGTTTCTCTGTCAGTGTTAGGAGGCATGTAGATGCAAAAAAAAGAATGTTGTGGTTTCTGGGCGAAGTGTTCGCCTCCGATGTAAGACCTAAAGAGAATATTCGTTTCATTTAAAGGTAATCCCCCTTTTAATGGGCGCCAGCGTGCACACCTTCTTCCTGGGAGCTTTAAACATACAAGGGAGAGATATACAACTTTTCAGGTGACGACCGCGGGCCATTTTGAGCGTAGGGACTGCTTGCAGCGCTGCGCACTGCCGTGTTTAAGGACGGTCCGCCGCACCTTCGGCAGCCCGTTGCGCATTTTCCCTGATATAACGCAGATCCCAGCCTTTCTTGTGCCTGTTTGCCGATGCCTAATCAGGATGATTTGCCTATGTAAAAATATTAATTTCGCAGGGAGTAGGTTTAAATGCTTCTCGGGTTCGCAGAAGAGGTTCACCATTCGAACAGGTTGTTGGTGGCGACTGCAGACCAGTTACTGTGCCTTCGCAGTTGATTGCAAACTATGATATTGGTCGTGTCTCGTAGAAATTGCGTGTGTGAATTCGTTCCTGGTGAAGTGTCGCTCATTTTGCCGTATTCTGCGTATGCGCATGGTACGTTCCTGTGCGGCCATTGCGCCACGTGACAAAAGCGACAGCGGAAATTTTTCGTCATCGCTCGAAATATCTCGCGGCGGAGGAAAGCTCTTCGGTGGTGGTTTGTGTGCCTAGGACTGGTAATGACGCACCTTCTATTAGTGACTAAATGCACTGGATAGCTGAAGAATGTTTTGTTGGACGTGCATGCGACCTTGGCTACAAGTAAAGTAAAACTGCTCTTCTGTACGCGACCGGCAAATGCCGAATTGGCCTTTAACATGATGTGGAGAATTTCGAAATTGCGTCTTCTTTCGATTGTTATAATTCTTTGTTGGGGCTTAATATTGTTCTTATAGTTGAAGTAATGCGTCCTCGACTCTCCAACAAAATAGTACGTGAGGATTCATCAATAGATTTCATGAAGGATGACAGAGGAAACTCGAAATGCTTTTATTGTTGATAAACATACATGCACTCCTTCTCCAGATACTAAGTTTACTGTCGGTATGCGCTGTGCAGATAGGAGGTGAAGGCAAATTGGCACATGTCAAACAAAGTCCGATTCTGTCTCTGAATCCTACAGTGCTGCGGTTGTCGATGGTTCCAGAGGGCTGTGCGTGGATCATAATAGTTTGCAGCAGTGTGATGCTGTGCCAGTTTTTCTCATCTGTTTCCTGTATTGTCAGCTTGAGCTCAAAATCCTTTCCTGAGTATGAACGTGTCTTGCGTGGATGTACCTGATTTTTATAGGTGTGCCAATATCTGTTAACACTGGCACGTGGATTTTTCGTCGGACAATCATACGCACGTGTGTAGAGTCTTGATGGGCGTCTTTGGAGCAGCGCCTTCAATTGTTTGCTTGCGCTTTGCAGAGAGCATCTCGTGCAATTCTGCTTCATCACATGTGCCGACAGGCTCTGCAGGTTCACTGGAAACCGTCATGCCTAAAGTGCGCACATCTAGAATCTCAGCATGTCTTGTAGTGGGATCCAGAGAACGGCGATATCATGTTCGGGGTGGTGGAGTAACAGTAGCGCAGTACACAAGTGGTAGTTTCTAGTTACTGTCACTTGAGACTATTTTTAGGCCACTGTATGTGCTTGAAACATGTACGGTTTAACCTGAAAATGTGCCTTGAGAATGCATCTTTAACAATGTTGTGGTCCAACCGACTGTTCGAGCAAGCTAAATCAAAATGCTGTTCCGCCTCTTGTTTGGGATATTTCACGCGCTGTTGACGATAGTGAATTTCTGTTGTGCTCCCTGCACACTCTCAGCAGGATGTAGCTGAAGACGTTTTTGTATTCTGGTAGTGCCTTGATCCTGAAGCCACCTGAAAGCCCCTTCCTGCCGAATAATCCACATGCGTACTGTGCAAGCCGTAAATCTGTGCCTTAGCTGTCAAATATCAGCGCACATGAAGGGCAAACAGAGGCGATTGACAAAGCCGTAGTGACTGGTCTGAATTTGTTATTGCGCAAGTGCAGACACTTATTGAGTCACTTTTATAGTGTGACATGTGTGACACCATATGCGTCTCAGACACTCTGGCATAATGCAGAACACCTAGTACCGTGGACCATTTGACGTTTTGACGCGCGATAATGATGACATTCGTGGTTGCCCACGTGTTATCTGACTGCGAAACCACATCAAGTGATAGGAACAGCAATGAAAAATCATATAACCTGAATATTCCTTGGTCAAGCTGAAGCCCGGCCAAGCTTGTTAGCTACGGCATTTCGCCGCTTTTAACAATCCACAATGCCTTTCTTGACTTTTCGTGTTCACCAAGCCATGCCAGGAACTTTTTATAAGCGAAACATAGTGTTTTGTCTTGATTTTCCGTGGGCAAGTAGTGTCTGCACATGACGTTAAAGCATCAGAAGCTATCGGCTAGCAAACGCTAACTAAGCAGCAGCCTTGTTCTTTAAAACGTAAAGTACTTATGGGTCGGTGGTTTATGCATTCTCGCATCTTGCCTGCATCTTGCGACGCTCGTCGTGAATAGTTTTGTTCTCTGAGTGGTCTTCACAGTGGAGTTTGTGGCTCTCATCCATACTGATTGAGCAATGGTTACATTTCTGCTGCATAGTTTTTTGGGAATAACTAGTAACCCAAATGCCTTACATATGTGCACTCCGTGGTAAGCTCCAATCCAACATCTCTGAACTAAACTCAGTATACTACACGACAGCGGGATCCGTACCGGAATGGCATGCATGTAATCGTCGAGAGCTTGTGCTGCATCTGAAGTCCTTTAGGTGAATAATAGTTCTCTTCGAACACCGCGTGGGCAGAATTCGCATGCTGTCTTCGCAATAGAGAACCAAGGTGTTCCACCGCACAATAGTGGCTTCGACTAAAGCTGTCCACTAGCCCACTGCGATGTTTATTTCGTGCCCAAGTGCACCGGCTGCGCAAATGTGGGAGGATACCCTCATCAGATGCAACGCCAGAATTAAATGCATCTTTTGCAACATCAGAGATCGATGCGGGTATAAAGGTTCGGGCCTATTATATTTGAGAGCTTCACAGGAAACCAACAGATGGAAAGAACGAGTCACTCCGACCAGAGGGCATACGAGACTGCAGCTTACATCTTGTTAGAATTCTCCAGTCATGGTATTTGGCTACTTGATCCCTGTTTTATTGCTTGGCTGTTCTGTTGCACTATTCTGCATACTATGGTTGCTGGCATGGAGACAAAACTGCGGCACAACTTCTCTCCATGTTGGTCATGACTTGAACGAGGCAGCATTTGGAACTCTTGTTGGTGTTTTGGATACACTTACAGGTGCTGCTGTTAGTCTACTGCTTGGATTAATTTGTGCCGTAGGTGCGCATACAAATATACAATTTATAACCATGGCTAACCAGCTCCACAGCTGAACGGGTGGCGTCTTTGTTTCGCCGGCCAGATGTGTCTGAGCGGCTGGAGCAGCAGACTTTGCTGATAACTGTTCATGCCTCTTTTACTCGCTATACAGCTGTGTCTGTCTGCCCATGCACATATCTCTATCGAAATATGTGTACGTGTATGCGCGTGTGTGTACGTGAATGTGCCTGTATGTTTGTATGTCGAAGGGGTGGCCTGGACGGCAGCTGGTGGCTCGGCATTCATCGATGCTGCACAAACACTGAGTTTTGCCCGGTACATGAACAAAGCATTAGCAATTTATCCAATAAAAAGTGAAGCTACAATTCGTCTTGGTATATACGATCGCTGCAAATTCTGGCCAGTGAAAAAGGAGTTCATGCTGCTGGAACTCCTTACAAAACATTGCGTCTATCAGTCTCTGCACACTGTTGTCTACTGTAGTGACGAATCGCCGGCATCATGAAAAATGCAGGACGTCCATTGTCCCTTCCGTTCCTGGCTGCTCTGTGTTCTCTTGCGTTTTCAAGTTGAGCCTTTCTGCAAGCGTTCTTGCACTTTCCATACTCGTGACAGGAAACAAGCATATGAAAGAAAATTTGTGTCACACGCCATGCTATTAAATTGCCTAATGTTGCCTCCTTTCTTCCAGCTAGTTGTGTTTGATGTCCAGGAAGTATGGGTTTGGTGCACCATTTGGTGTCCCTCAACACGCGCATGATGTGAAACGTCTGTCAGGAGTGCACATACTCCTCACTCCATGAATTTTTACTATGGCACCATTGAAGAGGAAGGACGGAACGATATTTCTGTTGGTCCAATAGACGATCCAGCGCACGACAAGTGCGTCTCCCGTTTATTCCGGCTCTGCAAACGCATCAGGGTGCCTTGATTCTGCGGTTGTGTTGCTGGTTGTGTGTATGGGTCAGGCTGCGATAGAGCACGCACAAACTCGTCCACCTAAAAGGCAGTAACGAGCGTAGGCTCAAAAGGCTCGGCGCGGTCTTAAGCGGTCTACATCCCTTCCTGGACTTCACGTGGCCGCAGCAGCAGTGCAGAGTCTGTGTGTGGCACAGTTGGAAGCCCGGTAATGTTTGTTAGTAACTGCAAGGCGGATGGGTATTGCTGTTGGGATGAAATGCCACTTTCGTGCATGAAGAATTTGCAGTTTTCCGTGTCTTCTTTTTTATGCACGTGGCCAGCATTGTTTGCGGCCTATTGCGCAAAATGTAGAAACCACTACATTCATCATGCACCTTCAGGCTTGCTCTACAAGAGGCTGGGCTCCTCTTGAGATGAGTGCACACTGCAAGTAGGCATTGAAGAGAAGCTGCCGTCACAGGGAGTACGGTTTCGTAAAAGAAATGAGTCAGGTACTGGGGACGGTCGTACCGATGCATTGAGTTTTGATATGTCTGGGAGAGTCAGTTGCTTTGATGTTTCAGCTATGTGCGCGACGTTTTCTGGAGTGCGTATTCACTGGTGTTGCTAGTAAGCATATTGTGTAGCGACATGGACACGCAAATCAGACAATGGGATATTTTTCTCACTGCGGAGCTATCTTCAGAGCTGTCGAAGTATTCAGAGCATCGGACGCCCGGCGTTTTTTTTGTAAATGCTTGTTGCAAAATTCCTTGCTTGGAACCCTCAGTTATTTATTATTCACTTATTTGCCTGTTTTTTTCTCCCATCCCTTTGAGGTTAACTGGGGCTGCAGAACGTCTGATAATTGCTAGTGATATATAATTAATATGTACATATTGCTGTCTAGCTGTTGGGATTTGGCACGTTGCGGTTTCAGATCAGCCGAGACTGCTTTTCTGAAGCTAGTGCGTGAATGCAGTGCAACATTTCATGTTTATTGCTGGAGAGTGCTTAACAGGAAAACAGCTTCAAATAGTAATTTTTCTGTTTAATATCCCATTCAAATCTTGGGGACGTGTAAGGGCCGTTTAATGACCGTCGCTGATCGGTTCCATAAAGGCAATGCGGAACAAGCGACACCGTGAAATTGATGTTTGTAATGTGGAGAAAATCATCTGCTAATACTGATCAGAGTAGCCTTGTTGCCATGCAGAATTCGAGTCACCTGTTCAGGATGAGTATCCGGATGTATTCGAGGAAGAGCCGTCATCCAGATACACGATTAGTGTCTCACGCCACTTTTTGTGGTGTGAGATACTAATCATGTATCTGGATGGCGTCTCTTCCCAAAGTATATCCTGGCAAACGTAGATTAAAAGGCTTTGATTTGTAAAATATAGGTGTTTTTGTGTCAGACATTTCCGTGCTCTTTGTGGTTTCAAGCCAGTGTGTTCATTTCACGTCCAACGGTATCTGTAGACTGGCCAACGGACCTCCGTTCATTTCAATCGCTCAGCAAGGTGGAGTTCAGTATGGCAGTCTTCTTCTCAGTGAGTATCATAGGCTTTTGTCGCATCTGCACTGTTGAAAGCGCGCACACATATCTAGTATCAGCCTGTAGCCTGTACACCAAGTCTTAAACAACCAAAAGGTTGTATGAAATGTCGATCAGGCGTTTGTTAAACAAATAATTCAAATAACGTTTAGGCAGATAGAAATTTTTGTAATGAGGTAGTATGTGTCTATGAAGCAGAATTTTCACGTCCTGCTCAACCTGCTGGAATTTCATTCGTGTTGGCTGTCGCTTGGCCCTTCGTGTGCGTGTGTTGATTGTGCAACGCATTGCGCCTCCCAGCTGACTGGCTTTGCTAGTCGTTGTATGACTATAGGCAGGTCAATCGCAGAAGTTTTGAGCTGTGCGTGTGCTTAGTGTTTTGCAGTATAGGAGCGGAAAAAAGGCACTTTCTATTTTTGCTTGTTTTGTCAGTCTAATAGTTATCGGCGTAGGTGACCTAATGTTTTCCTGTTGTCTCAGCAGTCGTGTGTGGCAGAGCTTTTGCTTTGCGCATGTTGCGGAAAACAATAAGTACCAGATAACGACAGTGTGTTTGTTTGTCATCTCAAAATCTTTTATGATGCATCGTGTAGAGCCTTCAGCCATTGTGACACGATATGTTTTGGGAAAGCCGCTGCTTCACTTTTCTAAAGAGAGTATGTGTCTCAATACAACGTTCTGTTCATGATTCGAAGAAAACAGACGAACAGGGGACACTTTTGGAGTATTGGCTGTGTGGTTGATGTGCTGTATGAATCAAATTGAGCTCGAGAGCTCCACCGTTAATCCAACTAATGGTATCCAAGGTGCTTGTAACAAGAATATACGCGGAGGATGGTATCCCTATTGTTGGGATAATGCCTGTTCAGCTTGAACACATCGTGCCTAGCTGTTCTCGTGTTGTCATGTAGCGAGTTCGGTGCGAACACGTATATTTGGCGCTCATTGATTGCAAAATCAATAATATGTTGACTGTACGTTCAGAAAAGTACTTCACCGAACGAACTCAGGCGTGGTTCATGGAAGGCTATCAATTCTAAGGCAGACAGCGCGAGTGTTGAATGCATGAAACCAGTACGTGAAGATATAGCACTTTGCATTATCGATGGCAGAGGCTGTAGAATTGCTAGTGCGATTATAATTGTTCGGCTCTTTCCTTGACGTGACACATGAGAGCTCGTTCATTTGTCAGCTTGGCAGTAACTGCTGCGTAAAGGAGGGAACCGTTCGCTCTCTCCATGTCTGTGTGGTGTGCATGTGGCAAATGTTGCAAGTTTGTTTCTTTTATCTTGCGTTTCTAGACGTCTTTTGCGGCTGTGTTCTTCTGGCTTGATAGGATTGTTGGATTTGCATTAAGAGCGCGGCACGTCTCACTATGATTTGGTGGTCGACGTTTGTGTAAATGGCTTCGTGCAGGAAACCTTAGTCAGACTATTCCTGACCGTGGCAGCCACATGATGCGTCAGCTGATTTAGGCACTTGCATTCGAATTTTTGGTGCTTGTTCGTCTGTAATGAGATGGCGAAGGAATAATTTGTGCTAAGGGGACAGCGCCGTTCATGTGCATCAAGTGCGTCCACCTTCGCATGTCATCATTCATTAGCAGGCATTAAAGTCTGCTCAGCAGCTTATTGCGAATCTGCATCGTGGCATTAGTGTATCGTGACCCTCTGAAGTTGGTGTAGCTGGAGGGCGCTTGACGTCATCGCACAGTTCATATAGTTCCTGAATAAAACGTTAAATTTCCAGGGAGTAAGGATCAATAAGTGTGAGGTTTGGGAAAGTCGACAGCGTTGTGGCCATGCGCTGTTGTTTGACACTCTTGTGCGCCCGAGTCCCTCTAATGCTCATCTTAGCTAATTCGCGCTGCATGATATCGTGTGAGAAGGCAGTGGACTCCTGTTTTTAGCTTGTTGCAGCCATGTTGGTTGCTTTTCTGTGCAATTACTGTCGAAGTAGAAACGTTACTTAAGATTTCGTTTGCTTCCTGTGGTCTCATGAAACCGATGCATCAAAGGATTATACTGAATTGAACACCGTGAACCAACGACGCACTAGCTGGTCGTCTCCTCGTCAGGTATACCGCTTTCTGTGCAGCTGTCAATGACTGTGACATCGAGCACTTTAAATGACGGTAGTCTGATTTTGTGAAGAATGTGAGTTCATGCAGTACAAAGCCTCTTGCTTGTTCCTTCAAAATAACAGATGATAACAATGCGTTAAATGGCTGTGGACTGTGTGTTGCATGCGAGTTTTAGGATATCCTGGATGCGCAAGTTCTGCTGTGGACCAGACTCGACAGATCATGAGAAAACATTGCACGAAAGAAACTTGGGAAGTAACTTTTTATGTGGAGAACGGAGTCTTCTATCAATGCTAAAAGGCGGAGCTCATGTGTTTCCAAACAGTCGTATACCTTATTTTTGTGTGTAAAACACATTTGACAGATCGCGTTAACTTCTCGGTTCTCATATTGATAAATTCCTTTGCCAGAAGCTCCTCTTGTCTCCGCGATTTGCGCACGTGGAGGACGTGGCATGATAATGCACCAGGAAAGATGATGACCTGTCTGAGATGTCCACTTATTTTTGCGGGATGCAGATGGTACGTGAATAGATATGGTGTTGGACCCTGACAAATAAGGGCTGTTTTTAGACCGTTTCTAAATGTGTTGTTTGTTGAATGGCGCAGGACGAGAGGCTGTTCCCCTCTCATTTCGGAATCAACTGCTATTAGCACGGTTAAAGCATTGGCGTTGCAATGATATCGTCGAAGTTGGTGTACACGGTGGCGTGTATTGCGTGCTCTTTTTGCTCGTTCCCATGACCACAAATTATTTCGTTATATAATGATCGTGCTGTTGTTTTCGCAAGCTCATTGGAAATGCAATAAAACGATTAGCTGCCCAGCTTCAAAAGGATGCTAGACGTTTGCTCAAACAGCCTAGGGGATTCTGAAAGCGTGAACAAGAAGGCGGCTGATCGCCGCATCCATGCGCAGCTTGAACGGATCTTGGAATTTGGCCCTTAAACTACAATATCATTCATCTGTGGCTGTAGGGTGAAATAGGTTGGATGCTTTGCTGCTTTAATTAATTGTGTTTGCATTTTTGAGTGCTTTCGTCCGTAAGCAGTTATCGAGAGTGTATCTGATGATTTGTTTCGCATGCTGCGATACTTGTTACACTGTTCGGCAACTGTCACAAATTGTCTGAAGAAAGTTAGCCCGGAGACAAATGAACCTGGGAAGAGCCATGTATAGAGGACTGGCTTGCTAGGGCGTACGTTGGAGTATAGACGAAACGTAGTGAAGCTGCGATATTGTGGCCATGCAAGCAACGCGCTACTCCAAGGTGACAAAATCATCCTGAGCTTATGTTGCATGCGCGACGGCGTCTGGCATCAGCTTCATTAGTAATTGTTCTAAGCATCGGATTAGTTGTAGATACATGAATTACGACATTCTGTTATTTCGCCTACTATTGTTCTCATCGGGCAAGGCAATCAAGTGACTTGAGGTCTGATATGATCTTGGCGGCAGCGTGCGGCAGGTTCTTTGTTTTCTGGCAGTGCTGATTTCCGAAAGACTTGAATGGCTTCACTTATCTTTTCCATGTTGCATCTCGAGCATGCTGCTTGCTGAGGCTCCGGTGGTTGTGACGTTGTTATTTTAGACAATGTTGCATATCCTTCTCACACAGCGTGGGTAAATGCAGTGTGACACTTCGTGTTGATATGCGGACAACAAGAAGTGATGAGAAAGCGTTTGAAAGAGTCCGTCTGTGTGTTTATTGTGCCTTCTATACCAAACTCGAATTCGAAGCGTTTCCGTAGGTCACACTTAAATAGCGCATGGACAAAAATTAGATGAACTAGATCTGTGCAGAGGAATGTGTGTCTTGTTTAAATATCGGCTCACTAACTCTGCCACACTCTTTCTTTCTGGTACTGGTAAGTTTTGGAGCTTTGTGCCGCTGGTCGCACTGCATGTTCAGCCTTCACCAAATATGTACCTTTAAGAATGCTGGTGATTTTTTTGGATGAATTTTTTCCTCCTAGAGACGCCAGTTATTAAAGTGGCTTCAGTGCTCTGAAGGAAACACGCCTACGTCGGATGTCCGGTTCTTTTTTCATGGTGCGCAGCCAGTACGCTATGCCTTATATTGTTGAGCGCTGTTAAGGTTGTAGGCTTGAATTGCACTTCTGTTCCATTAGTTCATGTGGTTTAACGAAAAGTTCATGTACATCTTTCTGTTGTTTCCAGATTAGCTTCCATAAGCAAGGCGAAACGAGTGATTTGGCGCTATTCTTGGTTGTGTGCAGTGAGGCACGTGTCGCACGCTTCTTCTATTTATGCATGTTTTCTGGATATATCTGCTTGCGTATAATCTCAATTTTCCTGCAGTCCTCCAATGTGCAATGAAGAGCACGTTTGCCTAACTCAAGCAATGAAGTCAATGCACTCAGCCGGCCTAGAAGATTTTAAACGTCGCCCAAACCGTCCTGGGCCGTGTTACATCAGCAAAGTTCGAACAAGTCCTAACTGAAAAGGTTGAAGTTAGGCTGGCCGTTCTTTGCAGTTGTGCGAGATGTTGCCCATGTTTTCAGAGCGCCGTGTACAGAGAGTCTGCACATTTACATGCCTTCGTCATTCTTTAGCAGAAATCAAAAGCAACTTCTGAAAATGCTGTTGAGCTTTTCGTAAAAATTACATGCTCTTATGACTACAATCGAAGAACATGACAACGTCCAAGAATACTGAGACGACCGTGCCAATCACTCGTGTATATATGCAGCATTGTATTATTCAGGGAGTAAGCTGTGGTAAAATTAAAATGTTTGAACGTCACGAAGGCTGCGGCGGCGCTTTGCTGTTTTCTATTGCTGAGCAACGTTTCTAGATAGTTATGATACTGCGGTGTCAAAGTAAACCACAAACATTTTGCTTGTTCGCTTATTTCTTTACACGGCGAGTAAGCATCTGCGTCGACGACATGTTTGTGTCTGGCTGCCAATTTCGCAGTTGCGTGTAGCATGCCTCTGCATCATTAGTGCATCATGTGTGCATGAGAACCGAAACACCAAAACACTATTGCCAGTCATCTGTAGGCCGAGCATGGTGCGGTCCTGTTTGGCCGTCAGCAGTTGTGGCACGTTGCATTTTTGAAAGTCTTCGCATCTTTTCCCTGCCCTGCAGGCAGTGCGTGCAAGCGATGCGACGCCTCTAAACATTGCTTGCGCGCAGATGGTACTCATCGAAGTCGCACCCCAAAATGGTCTTTTTGTTAAATGCAGACAATCGCACTCTAAAGCTGAGGCGCCGTGCTACCTATTCGTCATATACCCTTAGAGTCTTGTGTCTGCGGCGGTACTCCCTGCTTGGTTTGTACTGGTCTGTGAACTTGTGAAATGTCCAGCGGTTTGGATGCAGGCGTTTTTTCCTACGAAAATAGATATTGATAATTAGCAATCTATGCCGTCATTGGAGCAAACTGTGCATGTGTGAGACGTTTGTGTGGCTTCCAGCCAGTATGTTACTACTAATGACTGAAGCTGTACGGCTGTGATTTTGGCTGTTGTTGATTAGTTGCTACGGTCACCAAGAGAGCCTTGTACCTTTGTCACGTGCATAGTTACTGCCATCAGTAAGGCAAGGGGGGTAGTGCAGCGATATTTGTGTAGTTTAATGCGCGGGGAGGCGGATGTTCATTGTGTGCTGGAGTCGTTCGTGTTTCCAGAGTTCCGCCCATCCCGGAAATTCACCGTTTAGCTACGGGCTTTGCACGTGCATCAGACAAACAACAGAGCAAGAATTCAGGAAATCTCACCCTTGATCTCAACAATATCTAAAGGAACCTTGGTAACTACAGTTATATGCAAGAAGAGCATTTGGCATGTGTCTGTATGGAAAAGTTGCTGTTTCCTGCTACTTAAGCATATGAAATCTCTGCAGCAGTGTGTGTGTCGTTGTCCATCACTGGACAGCAAGACCGTATTCAACGGCCTGTCAGTCGTGCAACGGGGCCGTTCACGCCGTGGCTTTGATTTGGCAGATCTATCTGGCATTTGAGGCTGACCTAGCTTGCAGATATATCCGCTTGCAGATATATCCTAAAAAGACGCTGGTGTACCGGGGAGTAAGCGTCCGTGATGGAGAGACGACATGTAGCATTCTTTGTCGCTCGCGCTGCATGCGGGCTCGCTGTCGCACGGTGCCCCAATCGTTACATGCTCAACGACGCTTCGTCTCTACTTCGTCTGGTTTTGCTAGCTAGTTCACTGTCATGCAAAAGTAGATGACGAGCATTCTGAGCTCGTGTTTTGAGCAAATGAATGAGAAGCATTGTAATATTTTGCGTGTCTTTTGGCCAGGCTCGTATGTACTAACGAACCTGAGAGCCTTCCTCTTCCGTAGATAAGTAGTTGCATGTGACAGATTTTACATTCTCTGCTCTGGCTTCAAAAGCCCACCAGCTGCGGGACACCTAGCATGCCCTAGCCTGTCAAATCAAAGTTCTGCATGCTGCTTAGTTTGTGGACTTCAATCTTTGCGACATATTGCAGCTTTGCAAGACGTTTCATCGTTTTGACGCAGGACGTGAGCGCACTTTGGACACTGCCAGAGAATGCATGCAATATTACGCACGGTGTTTCTGTTTTCTAAACACAGGAGGAAGGGAAGACGCTTACTCGGTTTTGCCTGGCAGTTCGGTGTTTGTGGTGTTGTACAATACTTCATAGTGCTGCCCAGGATTCAGCGAAACTGTTTGTCAAACACGACCTAACTGGACAAAAGATGTCAATCTGATGGGCAGATCAGCGGGTACAGCATGCTTGTGCTGCTTTTCCTAATTTTCTGGACGTGTCGTTTTGGGTAGCGGCACCGACTTTGTTATTGTCGCGTCGTTGCTGACTGTGCAGAAGCTGTGCGTATGCTTGTTTGCAAGTTAATTTTTGACTTTCGAACAATGAAATCGAAGGTTATTAGATACAACGTGGTTCCTGTTGACCCTGACCACCAAGAGGACCCTAAACACAACTCGGCAGGTTCCTTTTGGAATTCAGGTATCTTGCGTTCGCAGATGCACAATTGCATGGGATTTTTTGGCTTGTTGGTTTAGTTAGCCTTAGGGTCTCACATGCGTACGTATCTTCCTGCGTTTGCAGGCATCAAGGGCATATTCAGCGACGTGTGCGTTTCGCGTCGTTTATCGCAGGCCTCAGCCTTCGTTTTCACCGGTTTACATTTGCCTAGACGACGTTGCCAACAAGGACTTTAGATGGAGTCGCGAAACGGTTCGTTTATAAAGGAGTAGGTTTCAACTGTGGCAAGGAATTAGCAGGCGGTCAACGGTGCTGATCATTTTACGTTTGGTATTGTTAGTTATTGCAATGTATTCGGATCTTTGAACTCGACACGCGGCAGCATCTAGCCCCCCCAGTCATTTGCATTCAAACACTAGATTCTTCTGGTAAACATGTGAGAGGCAGACAATGTGTCGCTTTGCTTCGCCATCGACAGCTATGGAGGCAGTCTGGGAGTTTAAGTTTTGGCCACAATTTGGCAACTTTGTATGACAACGTTTGTGCTTCTTTTGAAGGGTTATTTCACACTGCGTACGAAGCTGCTAGCAAACTTTTAGTTGTTGTGTCCAGCTCAAGGATGCTGTCTATCAGGGAATGTCGGCGGCTGTGGCAAGCTGTGCGTTTGGATGACCTTGCATTGTTTTTCTAAAGCCCGTGAGTGCAAGCACTACAATACTCCCTTTTTGGATTTGCCGGAAAACAACCGAGTGGGTGCCATGGAAAAGGCACTGATTACACGTTCGAGGAGACTCACGTGTCAGGCCAAAATCTACACTTCTGCCGTAAACTGAACTTAAACCTGTCGACGATTGGGGAAACGTATCGTGAGGGAACAGGGTGCCTGATATTTTGTCACAACTCACCTGACGGCCTGTCGATAGGGCCTCGAACGTGTAATCAGTGCCTTTTCCATGGCACTCACTCGGTTGTTTTCCGGCAAATCCAAAAAGGGAGTATTGTAGTGCTCAAAGTAAGGCTGCTATGTAGGTGTGAAGAAAACGACATTTGTCTTTTGCTGCTAACGTGTATGAAGGGTTTACATCCAGTTGTTTCTAACAAGAAAGCAGATACAAAATGAGCCGCCTGCATGCTACACATGTTTCTTGATTAGGTACATGCACCGCATGCCTTCTCAGCTTCTAAGCAATTGGCTGGAAAGCGTTCTTTTGGGACGCCTTCTTTGAGGGAGTACGTTGAAGTAAAGCTGATGTATCGGGAGGTGGTGAAGGCCGCTGTGATGCATTGATTTTTGGCATAACTAGGTACATCAATCTATAGTGTGACTTTTGTTGCATGCGTGACCACATATGGTCTTCGCATCAAATGGTTTTGGCAGTTTCGGCTCTACGGCAGAAACTTGAAGCATAGAGATCCAGTCTTTTTTGCTGTTTTATTTTGTAAGGCCAATAGCCATTGGAATCGGCAAAAACCTTGATAGTTGCTAGACCGTTTGCACATACATGTGAACGATTTTGAGCTTGAAAGAAGCGCCAAACAGGAACGAGTACCGAAGGACTAAGCACGCGCTTGGTTGGTGTCATCAGGTCGAGCACGCTGCTTGTTTAGACGCCAGAAGTTGTGACACGTTGCGTATTTAAATGACGTTTTACCGTTTCCACGCAGTCTGGAAGTGCATAAATTGCGATGTTCCTACTTGGTGAACGCAACGTCAGAGACAATGAAAAGATACCTGATATTGGTTGTACATTTGATATGTTGCCGGGTTGGCACCGCGCTTTCGCGAAGATTGGAGAAACTGACTCCGGTGATGGTGATTCACATAGTAGGGGAATCGCTGCTCATGAAAGGATGCATGTCTCCTTTTCTAGCCAATAGCCTTAAATCGATGTGAAGCCGCGTGCTTTACTAATTCCCTTATGTGACCGCTTGTTGCAACGAAGATATCATGTTTCGCTGGTTCTTATTCTCCTGAAAGCAAGCATGTGGACTCTTCAAAAGGACGTGAGCTGGTGTTGGTGAACTGGCCATTTTCTGTATCTCTCAGCATATTTGTTAAAACACATTATACTGCAGACTGGTGGTTCAGTTTATTGTGCCTGTGGTATAACGAAGCTTTGTTTCTTGAGCTTTTTCCATGAACTAGCAAGTGAAATTTTCAAGTGTCATGGAGTCTACAAAGAGTTTTGAGGGCAAACTGAAACGGTCAGCCTGTCGATGTTGTCACTGTTGGAGTGTGCAACGCTGCAATCGTCGCGAAAACGTAGACTTTCTTCGGGCTTTCCAGAAAAATCTCGTTTCGCGGACGGCCGTGATTCCTTTGTGGTCTTTGCATACACATACAGTGTGCGTTAAAGTATTCCGTAGTCCAGCTAAAGGGAAGTCATCGATTTTTGTTTGAAGGTGAAATATTGTAGAGACGCTAGTTTCGCTTTTGGAGATTGTACTACCAAAACAGCGAGACAAAGTTTGAAAGGGATTGGTGCATGCAAATGAAACATGGGTGCTTGTTTACTGAGGCTTGCGCTTCCGAAATCTTTCCACCGTCGCGGTCCGTCGTTCTTCAAAAGATATCTACACAATGTCAAGCGACTTACGCTGCTTGCTTCACCCGGATATCTCTTCTTCACAACTGATGTACAAACGCTGGCCTGTGCTCAAAAAAAATTCGTATTCTTGACAGATATTTCTGGAGCGTTGGGTGTCCAGGGAGTACGTTTTAGCGCGAAGGGAGCATCGCGAAGCAGTTGCAGCAACGGCAATTCATTGTCGTTTGATATTGCTGACAAAAAATCGCCTTTATGTTTGCTCTGCATTCCTAACAGCGCTTAGCCTTCACGCCAGCCAGTTTTACTAGTCTTGGTGCTGAGTTGGGCGCGTAATTTACGGGAAGTCTGTCTTTGTTCTTGTTTTTTTTCTAGCCATGTTTCTGTTGGTGGTCGTTGATGGTGTGGTGTCCAGGAAATCCTTAGTATCTGTGCTACAATGACCGCTAACGCTGTTTGCCCTATTTTCAGGTCTCACTCGAGTGATTGCTCTTGCACAAAAATGTCTGCTTGGCGAGAAAGATGTCACAGTTTTGTGCTAGTCTGGTTACAGATGTCACAGTTTAGGTTCATCTGGCAACTCTTGAAGAACTTTTGAATTAAAATGTTTATTCCTAGTTAGTTTGTTGCGATTGCCCACGGCTCCAATCCCTGAGTATCACTTTGCTCTCCACATTTACTCTGAGCAGCCTGTAGGTTTTTTGGGGTGTGCCTCTAGCTCAATTTCACAAAGTTTATCAAGGAGCCGAAAGTTCCTGGGATGTCTGTTACTTTCCAGCTCGCTGCTTCGATGTGAGGTGAATTTGCATTCACCTCTGTATAATGAAGTCGACTCCACGAAAAGCATGTGATTTATTGAGGCCCGAGTAGTATTTTCTTGCATAAAATGCACTTGTATTTAGCGCCATTGCCTTTAAGTCATTACGATTTTCGAGTTTCGATATACAGCGATATTTTTCCGTTGCTTGGCGTCGCTTGTTATTTTTGCTCGTCCGATGAAGGCTCCAAGTATTTATTAGGAGCAAAACATTTGCCAAGAACAACAGGCGTGCAGTAACACATTAAAGGCACACAATTCAGAAGAAAATTATAAGTATATTTAGCATTTTAAAAAATTTTTACTAACCCTCTATATGCGTAAATAGATTTATTTAAAGATATACTTTTTGAATATACATGACTTCCAATATCAAAACTAGGAATGCACTTGGGAGCAAATTGTCTATTCCCGTTTTTTACCTACGAACCCAAAATATATGATTCCAATATTTAACTTTAATCCAGCAACGTCATTTTTTGTACGGCAATTGCACATTTGCTGCCAGCATAGCACACGTATTTGGAGCAGGGTGAGAGCTCGTTGTGACTTGCAGCCAGTGTGTCACCGCGTGCTCGTGTGGAACGCTTCAAAGCGCCAGGTTGGGTAGTATTGCTGCCGTGCTTCGTATGCTACTCGCACCAGAACTCACTAGTGAGGTCGCCCCATGCATTGTGGAACCACACGTACGCTGCATATGCTGCAGAAGTGTAGCACTGAGCAGTATGCTGGAGGTAGTTTGGTCAAGTGAGCCTGGTGCGCAAACGTGCGATTACACCACCGTCGACTATAAAGCTTTTGGAGAGCACTGCGAGCATGGTTGTTTGTGTCAGCAGTCATGTCTTAAGAACAGGTTGTTCGCACATAAGGACAGTACTGCAGCCTTTTATTAAAAAACGCAGACGTCGTTGCACAGCTAGACGCGATTAGTGCGTGATGTTGGACGTCAAACAATGCTGCGCCTCACGCTCATGTAGTAGCGAGCTTCTGGCAGACTCTCATAGCCTCTTTTCATGTTATCAATGCTTTATACAGTTTACTTTGCTTCATAAACAATCTACCTTGTCCTCTCCCGGGGCATATATACAGCATTTTGTTGGCCTGGTTCACGAGCACTGCTTCTCCAGGAAGTCTTCAATGACCAATGCAAGGTTCAGGAAGTCCTTCGACGTCGTGGCAAAGCATGAGTTCTTCGTAGTCATTCAGTATCAGCACATTTTTTCGCATTTAATAATGTGTATGAGGCCTTCAAATCAATCACGTTCCATCGTTAAGCCTTCTTGATAGCGTGTGACACACCTGAACGAAAGGTGGGCTACCTGCGTTTTTCATTAGATTGTGTAGCACTATTGTTGCAGTTAAAGATGTTACAAAGTGTCCCAATCTCGAGAAGTGGCTTTGGGTCTACTCTCTAATGCTCTTAAGTCTCTCTGCTGTATTCTCATTTGGTGACGCAGTATGCCCATGCGTATTTGCTTTGCACTAAGTATGTGCTTTTTTTGCCAGCGGCTGCCTAGTGCTTCACGGCTGACCCACAACGTTCTGGCTCAGGCCGTACGCGAATTGCAAGAGTAGTACATTCACACGGTAGGCGCTCAACACTGAGTCATCGGATGCATCTCCAAATCTCCTGCTGCCCGTGACTGAAGTCATGCATCATCGGCATGCTAAGACCATATTCATTAGGTCTCAATAGCGGCAACTATCTTTTTCTTGAGTTAGATGGCGTTTTTTTAAAGCATACGTCGTCTTCGCCGAGTCACCAGCTTCTGACTATATAGTGCTGCGCTTCATTGGGATTCTGTCTTCTCCCTGCGTTTTTTCCAACCAAATTATTTCTCAACGATTTGAGGGGCGTTTCTGAAAAGCGTATATTTGTGTACACTTGGTTGCTTTCTTGCCAGTAGTAGGAACAAAACGAATGTATTTCTCGCAGCTTCTTGATCACATCTCATTTCGTAGAATTCACCAGCTTATGTAGCTGTGCGGTGGCTCTACCACTCAGGCAAAACAAAGCAGCGATACGAAAAAGCAATGTTGACTCTGTAGGGAGTACGTAACGAACGATGCGGGCTTTCTCGTAATGTCTTGCCATTTGCAAAACAGAGACGTCCGCAATTGCTTTTATTTGGACATACAATTATCGGCTATTATAGTTGCCACTTGTTTAGCAGTGTGATGAGCTAGAGTGACTCGTATTCTGTCGAAGTGTTGCACTTGGAAGCAAGTGCATCCCCACTACTTTCTGCTGTATTAGGTATGCTCGGAGTGGGTTAAAACTATAGCCAACACACAGTTGGTGCTCGTTCGTTCAGCATGACCTGAGAAAATGCTTTATTTGTTAGATCGCTGTCTCCTACAATGAAAGCTCGCAGCACTTCAGGCTTAAAGGCCAGTTGTCTCACCTGCACACAGTGTGCGAGTGACAAGAAGGTAGGAAACACGCAAACAAAGCATGGTTCATTGTCGCGATGTAGCCTGTGAGTGTACGGGAGACGCTGTCGTGTTGCTCTGAAATTAAACGGGAACCATGCATGTACATAACGGGCTAGCGGATGTTCCACGCCTGTAGTGGAGGTGAAACGTCTGACTCAAAAGCATACTGTTGATGATTCAGTGAATCGCAATAGTGTTGGGGTATATCTCTGTTAGGAGTTTCTGGCGATGTTTCCTTTGGCCTGTTTGACGTGAATGATATTTTTCTTTGGAGGTGCCTCTGTTTTGCTTATCCGCCGCAGTTGTTGTGGTGACGTGTCAATCATCCCTTTTGATTTGCTATTTGAAACAAATAAAGCTCTGAGCAGTGTTGCTGGATGCAAAAACATTTTATCAAGGCGCGGCGTGTGTTCTCGAAAGACTGCGAAAATTTTCTGACGGCAAAACCTTGGGGGCAGCGAGTACGAAATACAATATTCGGTATGAGCTTTTCCGAGCACAAAGTAGCATCGCGAATAAAAGTTGGATTACGTATCAACAATTACCTAGATGCAAACTATCAATTATAGCGTGCTACTGAATTCGCCTTTCTGCAAAGGCTCACGTTCAGTTACCCATACAAAATGTGAACACAAACTGAAGAGGAATCCTTTTTTGCAGGGAGTAGGCTGCGGCGTATGCAAATGGTGCAACAGTCGATCATACAATATTTGGCCATTAACCTTAATGACGAATTGGCCATTAACATTTAGCGGGCGTGCAATAGCGTGGGCAGTCACGGTTGCAACTTGCATTTTGGTTTGACACTAAGCGTAGATTTGCGCATTATGTTCATGTCCGGATCACAAGCATACCGTCCCTCTGCTACTCGCTACAGTAAGCTTGATAAGGTGTTTAAGAACCAAACCTCGCTACATTTTATGCGTCTGAGGGCTGCGGTCATTTAGCTCGCCCTGGACGAGTTGCTATGCGGCCAGCTACTCTTCGTTCATTACGCAAAAACGCATGAAGCTCTCTATTTTTTGAATGATTTCTGCAGTGTAGCCTTCGTTTACTACGCAGACGGACATGACGTTAGGGGCAAAGAATGTAGAACATAATCTAGTCGGATGTTCTACGATGTTGCTGTGCAGGTCGTATGTTAGTTTAAAGCTTTTGGGTTCCACTTACACAGCGCAGCAGCATCATACGATTAGAGTGACATCGACGTTTACCAGCTCAGGAACGCCAGAATGTCTCCTGGAAATTCGAAACGACAGATTTGAAGGTGTGTATTTTTTTCAAGCACTTCCTGCGCTGCAGCCAGTACGAAACGCAGCAATATATATGGGCTTCAAAAAGCATAGAACAACACTTTGGGACGTCATTTCTAGTCTGCCTGTGACGAACGCAGTGCTGCTGGGTCTCGCGGCACCCGCCTTTTGTCGGCACTCTTGGTATAGGCGTGGAGTGGTTCTGTTGGGCATGGAGAAGGGAATTGCTGGCTAAAATGTGCTGGGTACTGCAGGGAGTAGGCAATGATTTATGGGAAGGATGGAAACGTCCCCTGTGCAATATCTAGCTGTTGTCTTTTTAACGCATTGCTTGTGGATATATCGTAGTCGCCGGATTGCGCCGATAATCACAGTTGGGCCTAGAATCTTGTTTTGATTTGCATGCGTATATAGGCAGTGAATAGGCGACTGCCTTGTACACGTATGCCTTGCGGCTGCCTCCTGCGTAGGCAGACCTGATTAATGGTGCCTCATCGGAACAATGCTGCCCTACGTTGGCTACCACTTCTTCTGTTGCAACTAATTATTTCGCAACAGAGGGACATGCACAATAAATAACAATTCGGAGTTGATGTGGAATCGAGGAAAGGTAACAGCACTGAATTGTCAACACTACTTTGTATTGCATGAGAAACAATGTTTGCGAATGCATCAATTCCTGTGCTGAACCAGTCAACTGCTGTTGATTCATCGTGTTTACGCACATTATGACGTGCGTTTTGTCACAGTTTCGTGCAATGTACCACTCGATCACTTGGTGCTTCGATGTACGTTGTGCCATTTGTTCACAGATTGCGATAGCCATAAGGATAAGCGTTTACAGCTGGAATATGCTGCTCCCGTGTGGCACAGCCTGTATGTATAACTGAGTCGCTTGCGTCCTGCTTTCAAAGTAAAACGGAAAGCTAGGGCTGCAATCACGTCGATGTTTCAGTTCCGTTTCAGTAGCATGTCTTCCCTCCAGTCGAAACCACGTGCTTGAAGGCATCTGTTTGGCGTTTCAGGGGCTGAAGGCAGTAGTCAGACATGCTGTTGTTGAAATTTTGCTGGCGGCGTCTCCTTTGGCTTATTCAACATAGTATCCAATTCTATGGAGAAATGCTGGTATTTGGGCTTTCCATCACAGGTGTTCAGTGATATGCTGAAAGGTCTGCTTAATCTTCAGGTTGCATTGTGTTTCGTCTTTGATGACTTTAGTATCTCTGGAGACACTTCGTCGACGCGCGCAATGCGCTTGCCGGATCGCCTGTTTTTTCTCGAGCATTTCATGCAGTCCAGTCAGTGCGATATATAGTATCAGGCTCATGCTCCAACAGGCATGGAATAGGCTTTTGAGACAGTGCTTCAATGGTGTCATGTTGTATCTCACATTTTCCACCTTTGTCTCAAGCATTTCGGCAGAATTCTGATATGGTTATGCTGCTCATGCAGAGGGCAATCCCTGACTTAATGTGCGGGGTACTGCAGGGAGTAGGCAATGGTTTGTGCAAACCACGTAAACGAGGCTCATATCATATGAAGGCATTTGTATATTTTGTGCCTTGGCCATCAGCATTATTCGGGCACACGGCGACCCGGTTTAGCATGATCGCAAATTACATTTTGGTCGAAGGGCTACGATTTGTTCATTGTAAGGGTGTTTCATTCGTACAAGTATGTCTTCTGGCTCTGTTGGGCACGCATAGGCCTGGCCAGGGGTGTTTCTGAATCGCCACACCCTAGCACATGTGCTACTCAACCTTGCCGTCCGGAGTTGTACGAGTCGTTATAAAATTTTTTCCAACAATTTCACTGTTGAAACGAAATATATGCTGCATCGTTTGTGGTTTGTTCGTACTGTAAGACAAATCAACACTCGGTTCCTTCACGTTTTGTCCAAAAAGGCATAGCGTAGGCAACTGCAATGCACTCTTCGACGACTTGCAGACTGTGGGTGCTCAACGTAGGCTCCGTACTCTTGCTTATAACATTCGATAGCGCCGGCTAACCGCAATGATATGAACAGGCTGCTGGTGAGAGCAGACTCGAGAGCCTTTGCTAAGGCAACACAGCGGACGCAGAGGCATGTTGTCAGTGTTTCAATGGCTCAAAACGCTGACTGGAGGTATCGCGCGAAGAGTCAGCTGGCAGTGATATTTGCGTAGCTTTCCTCGGCATGAATGCCGTTTCCCTTGAAACATACCCCTGTTGCATTTGTTAGTAACGCCTATTGCTATGCGATGCCGAGAGGAGGCCTCATCTGCAGTTTGGACCCGATAGCCTTTCAGATAAAGTTGGTAGATGCGGAGGCAGTTGCTCGAGGAGCACAGTGCGCTCGCCAGATCTTTCACGACCCTCTCGCGCCCACCGCGCAAGCCGCAGCCAGTACGGAGCACAATGCCGGGAGCGAACTTTACTGTGCATGGAGCAATGTTTTGAAGCTAATAGCCTCTGTGCGCAATGCCGTGCTTTCCTGGACGTGAACCGAATCCCTAGTCAGCCTGTCGAAGTTAAGCTGTCATGCTCCACGGCGTTTTGATGTTTGTCACGCCTGTAGGTGTAATACCGTCGTGGTCATGTCACGCACGAAATGCGGAAGTGGTACTTGAAAGCGCACTGCCTTTGCAGGGAGTAGGCAACGGTGTTTGACAACCTTTGAGGCTTGAGTAGTTCATTCCCTAGACGTTACAGTGGTACCAGGCGTTGGCGATTAGCCCAAAACTGTGGATTATCCTCATGCACTTTGTTTGACTACTTTTCGTGGAATATGATTGTTTGGCGACTGCAAGGTCAGAAAGAATATAGTCGGCAGCTCTTTCAAAGCTCTCTATTGCTATGAAAGCTTTGTGTCATGTACAGGCAGCTGCATCTGCTTGAGCTCAGCTTTTTCCCAGTGAAGGAAGTCATCATCCGGTGGCCGTGAGGCTAGCAACCGAAATATAATGCGAATGCTTTGTCATTTGCCTCTCCATTTTTATCCGCGACGTGTTTAGCTTAAAGACTTGAAGTTGCATTTCTGCGGGTGCGATGAGGATACGTAAAGAGGCCGCCCGCTGAAGTGTCTCCTAAAAGGATGCTTGTTGTGCACTTCCTTTTCACTGAGTGATATGAACTAACATACTGATTAGGTGGGCATTTTTAGACAGTTTCGCCCCAGGTTATTCTGTTTCTATACGCGTGTATCCCAGTTTGTCTGTCGCTAAGTTGGGCTTTTGCTCTGCGTCATACTCTACTGGCGTGCATGCCAGAGAGCCGCGAGATACACAAGTTCTGCAAACTGAAGTGCTGATGTTGGATTTTGCTTGAACCCGTGTCAATATTTTTGCAAAGGAGCAATGGAGTGTTTAGCAGTTGTTGGGGGTAATATAGACCTGGTCTCTGGAATCAAGGGGGAGTTACGCATCAAGCTCAAGAAAAGGGCTGCGCTGTTGACGTAATTTCTTTTTTCGATTTCCCATTGAGCAGAGAGTTAGTGCCTGGAGTCGCTTCGTGGAGTGCATGAATTGCTGGGGCAATCGTGGAGATTTGACCCGTGTAAATAAACCCCATAAAATGGGATCTGCTCAAACTGCATTGAATGCTTTGACGAGTGGGGTTCAATGACGCTTTGGCTGCGGTGCGGATTTAGGTGCTTTTGCACGCAGCTATAGCTTGTTGAAGATGCCTGTGCAGTTTGTTTTACCGGCTCAGACGTTCGGTCAACTGTTGCGGCCTCCTTAAATTCCCAGTCATATGCTAAAATTGCAGATGAGCAATGAGCTTACAATGTGGCTATTGTGGTGCGAATTTCGTTCAAGTAGACGGAAAGAATTCCAGGCTTCCATACAGCATAAAACATAAGAATACGCAACTGGTTCTGTGGTTTCTTACTTCTGCCCATAGTTTGCTCCAGCGCAAGCGGATCTCCACAGTAATGAGCCTACTTTACTTCGCCGCAGCCCTAGTTTTGACGCCTGAAAGTTCTTACTGTTGGTTTGGTTTACTGTGCAGTGATGGTACCCTCACAAACGAAATGTGCATCCGAATTATCCCAGCATCGCGCGCATCCCGTGTTGTGCCCGGAGGGGAAAGTGCAATGTTAGGAGCGGCTTCTCTCTTAGCATTCCCACACTTGTGTGCTTTCAGGTGGGGTGTAACGAGTGACTGGCGAGGAATTCGTTCTCTACGCTCTTTTCGCTGGAAGCCTCTGCCGCCATTGGAAGCGTCGTGGCTGGTTTTGGCATTGACTGCTTGAAAGGAATACTGCGCGTTCAGATTGCTATTCCTGCAATGTTAAGGAATCAAATGGCTTCTCTGCCGTCACGAATATTACGCGAACTGGCTCGGAAAGATGCAACACACTTACTGTCTTACCACTGGCCAGCATTGTCTTGTAATGCTGGTGTTTTTCACTTTGATGTCCTTAGTATATAGTGTTGTTTTGATGATACTGAAGACTGTGGGGTATCCACAGGCAACATATTGTGTCGTGCGCGCATCGCATTTCTATTAAATCTAACCTCAGAGCAAACAATTGCAAGGAAGAAACACGCTGGTGCTACATTCGTGGCAGAATTTTGTTGAATTCTAATTAGTGAGGATTGCGTATTCTTTCTAGCTAAATGAGGTGAAGAGTCGCCTGGCTGTTGCTCGTGCCTTTTGCAACAATGCTACGGTCATATCCATCACTTCCCGGAAAATAAGGCGAAGGCGATTATTCTCCCAAAGTTGCAAGTGTGTTTCTCTGTGGCATCACATTCTGACTCTCTGAGCGGTAACGCTTGCGCTGCTGATGTCGTGAAGCGTGTCGTAGTGGATGCGACCGGTTTCCGAGCACTTATGTTACCTGGGCGGGACACCGCGCCGCTTGGGAAGCGCTACTGAAACGTACTCTCTGTCACCCTAGTCAGCAAAAGACCGTTTAAAATTAGGGGACAGCTTTAATTTATAAAGTTAGATGGAAGTTTCTCAAGCACTGTTGTTTTTAGCGCTCCGGTGGGGAAATAACTGAAGAAAGCACCAAAGGGCCTTTATGAGCCACTCGCTAAACATTCTGAGGAACGGACAACAACGAAACTGCACTATCAGAAAAGGCAAGGCTGCTCAAGTCTTTGCTTAAACACCTTTGCTTAAACGAGCTCAGGAAAGGCCGCCAGAGACTCTAACTGGCAGACGTCCGTTGTAGGCATAGGTATAAGCCTAGCAGTAAAATTTTGGGGCCAGCGGCAGCGGAGACTGAAACAAGTGCTCTTTATGGCGCAGTGCAAGGCAAACGTAGGACTTGTTAGAGTGCAGATTAGATGAGCCCCGCAAACGTAGGACCGTTGTTAGAGTGCAGATTAGATGAGCCCACCATCATAACTGCTGAACTCTTGCGTATTCTGTGCAGGAGTTCAGTAGTTATTGAGATTGTGAACTGTGTGGTGCATAGTCTGTTTGATCCCAAGTGATGCGGACAGCGTGTGTCGCCTGATTTCATCACATAGCTCCCGGAAAAGGAGAAATACGGTTCTTCTGAAAGATAACACATTTGGTCCAGACATGAACTGCAGCGGGGGCTTGTGAGCAAGTCGCTGAGCCCTATTGGGTTGCGAATGCGTTTGTAGTATCTTCGTTTCGGATCAAATGTGCTTCTTTTAAGAAACCGAATGTCCATTGTCTTTTCTAGAATGGACCACAAGAGAAAATATACCACTTTTAAGAGTTCATCTTTAGCTGGGTGGCTGCTGAGAACAGCCACAAAATCACACTTTGCACAGCTTTTGGGTACATACATAACGAGCAGTACGGATAGGCAAAATTTGTACACCACATATTCCCGCGAGGTGTGGAGGTTTCGGACAAGCCTCAACACAACTTGCCATGCGTCGAGAGACATTCAGAGTTTAGAAAGACAAAATGGCCACTGCTGATGATGCACTCAAGGAGCTTATAAATTCAGCGATGGCAAGCAACTTAGAGGTGAAAACCACGCAGAGTCGATGCTGAGACCTGAGACAGAGAAACCTCAAGAATTACGACTGAATATCAACGAAGCACAGCCAGTTGTACTGCATCTGAGAAATTTGACCACGCTGTGTGGGATCCCTGTGGAGTTGCTGTGTTTGTCCCGTAAGGAAGGCCATCAACCCCAGCTGTATGAGTCATGTGCCGTAGTATGTGGCGTGTCTTTGGAGAGAACAGAACGAGCACTTCTTGCTGCCGAATAAACATGCCTTACATACACCTGGCTCGAGGAAGACCATTTCTGAGTGGAGGAGGGTCTTTACAAATTTCTTTCCCATTTCTCGACCCACCCGCCGTCATTTTCTCAAGTTTTTAATCCCCTGCTCCCCGCCTTTTTTTGTTCTTTTTATTCATAATCCATCATTTTCCATACTGATATTAAAACCTGAGTTAGTACATGCAGTTCGCCAGATCTATATGCTCATCGATGCGACTTTGAAATAATGGTTCCAGTGGTGCTTACGGGTGGGCGGGACCATCAGGTGCCGTCCAGCAGCATTAGCATCATCTGGTGGCTCAACATTATTAATTACTGTCATTGTTGTCTTGGTTTTAAAAATATAAGTGTTTCAGTCTGTATGCTTGTGTAAACTGCATTCTGCGCATACTGTTCTCTTAGCCTGAAGAAACACTTATTGAAGCGTCCGTAAGTTGAGTTTGTTGCAAGATAAATAGTATGTGTGACGCCTATAGCTAAACTTTCGCTCTTGGCTTTCTCGAAGCATTAGTCCTTAAACAAAGAAGCTTTTATCAAGCTTCATGTGAGCACGTGATGTGTAGAAAAATAATTTGCCTGTCTTTCACAACTGAAGTTTCTGCATGCGTGGAACAAGAAGCAAACATCAAGGAGACCTTAATATTCCCTGTTTACTTCTCATTCCGTGTGGAACTAGTAGTATTTGTGTTTAGACACATTTCGACGTATCCTCAGACTACGTTGCTGTCCTGTTCCCTGCATTACTTTGCATTTTGCTTGCATAGTTATTCTGACAACAATAGTAGTGGACGTGAAATAACTATGTAACCAAAATAGGGCTATCAAATAGTGCTAAAAACAGAACAAAACAGTACAAATCTTTTTGTCAAAATTATTTATTTTCTGAAAACTAGATAGAGTACGCATTATATTTAATAAGTTACTTCTGATTCAAATTGTAAACGTGTATATACGTATATACATGTATATACATATCTACATATGTATATATATATATATATATATATATATATATATATATATATACGTTTAAAGTTAGAATCAGAAGTAACTCTCTGTATACAGAAGCATAACAATAAAAAGTAATAAACTAATATCTTGTCCATACACATATTTTCAGATATTTTAATATCTGAAAATATGTGCGTCTGAGCTATATCAGCAAAATATATTTTTTCGAACCCTTTCTGAAAGACTGCGATACCATTTCAATGTGAAGTCAATTTGATGAAGCAATATTAAACACCTATCTATAGAAAATTCTGAAGTTTCACTATATAATTTAATTAAATCAATAAGAACTTATTTAGGAGGTAAATTATATTTAAATGCTCCGTCTTCAAGCTATATTAGTAAACTATACTTTTTTCTTGAGCGTTTGGTGAAATAATTCAAAAATTGTTGCTTATTGTGCACACTTTTCCTCACCAAATTTTAACAAAACCTTCCTTGCGTACTAACAATACAAACATCACTTTAATTTTTAATATATTAAAATTTAATGTGATATTTGTATTTTACAAGGACAACAAATGTATTACATTGTGGAGCCGATCCTAATCCTGTGTAACCTGCATGGGGTTCAAAGCAGAATACGCTGCGCTGGCAGCGATGCCAACCTACGTTCTCCCTGTCAAGCGCAAAAGGAAAACATTTACCGACAGAATATACCTCGCCTGCAGATCGAAGCTGACCATAGAGTATTGGGAAGAATTCGATTTGTGTGTCTGCCTCCCGTATAGCTGTCTGAACATACTGATTGACCACAAATCGTGAAATGCACGTTTTGCCTTTGGGACGCCTCTGGTGCAGAGAGCGCTGCAAACTCGGGGGCAGAGCCACCGAGTCAGCGCATGGTCAAGTCTCATGAAATAACTCCGCTTTTCGTCTGTTTGTCCATGTGCAAGTGCAGCACAGTCTTCCAAGGCCAAGCCTATTCTTGTTTCAGAAGTGCAACCCTTTTCCTTTCCTATCTGCTGGCGTTTGATATGGTGGTGCTAAGTAGCCTTCAAAGCAGTTAATCCACGTAAAATACCTTGATATGCAGCCATTCGTCCACATTTTGTTTTAATTTTTGCTGCAAATAGTGATACTGAAACAATCATTTCGAGAAAACGGACCAAATGCTGGGTGACGCGCGAGAGACTAAACCATGGCAGCTCGCTTGTTTATCCAAGAAAGGAAAAGAAATTAACTGAGACAAAAACAGCACCGTTAAATTTTTGTTTCGAAGGAGAGGGAAGCAGCAGTAGCAACAGGAAAGGTGGAGACAGTAGCAGCGTCAACAATCGAAAATGCAGTGCCCTCCACTAAATTCCCGTAATTGCCCGTTATGCTTCGCTGAAACTCACACAGGGGCCACAGGGGCAAAAGCATCATTTTAGCGGAAGCCAAATGTAAAGTTAAACAATATGATGCTTGAATTCTGAATTGGTTACTGAAGCGGACAGAAGAGAAGCAGCGTCAGAAACAAAAGCACCAGCATAGTGAGTCAACAGCATCAGTAGCAGCATTATGAATTCTAGGTTGTAGGAATTTTGATTTTCTAATGCAGCAACGCGTAAACAAGGGATCCGGCTGTGCTCATGTTGGGCGGGCTGTTATTGATGGCACTTTGCAACTCGCCGGATAGAAAACACAACTGGGCGCTAAACGTTCAAGGGAATAGGAAACTTTAGTACACGAAACCAACCAGTGGGGAAGCGCCGTAGAAGTGTCTTGACTGTCAAGCCGCTGGTATGCCTCGTGGCTCTTTAGCTCCCCTAACTTGACCTAGCCGTCAAAAGGAGACCTTGACGTTTTCAACACTGTGTTCATGCACTCTAGTCCTGCGTGTGTCGTTGCTGGCGCGCTGCTGAGGCCCTCCTAAAGCATGGCCACAGGGGTTTCTATCCTTTTTCAGGGCTCTTAGCAGGCAGCGAATGCTGGCAGTGGCTGGAATGCACTCGGGTCGGCCCTCATCCCTAGGACTGTTCCTCCAAGGCACTGACCTCACTGCTGTCGTCTTGCAGACAGCCATAACCTAAAAGGCGACGTATTGACCGTGGCTGCTATCGCGGATCCTCACGAGCGTCTTTTTAGGATACCTCGACTGCAGAATAATCTCATTCAATGCGTTGGTGGCAAAGCGCATGCAAAGAAATCTAGATGAAGCCTCAGGTGCTCCGCCTTCAGGGACATGCCAAGCCGCTGCATGGCTTTACATCATGTTGGTTGCTTTGATATGCTGAAAGACATTTTTCGATGAGGTCTCTGCAAGTTGGTAATGAAAATTGCAATAGTGATCGCACGAAGCTCGTTTGTTTGCTAGGCCGTTCTCCTGGGCTCACTGGAGCAGTTTTCTTTCGGTTTCTCCACAAAAACTCCCGTTTTGAATATTCCGTAACAGCGTATCTGGTTTGCATCATTGACAGCCTGTTTGTTCCAAACGTTAGTACACAATGTTGGCCTGCTCTACAGTAAAAGAAAGGGGAAGATGTTCTGAAAAGAGTTGTGAAAATTTGGATAAAGCGCGATACATTATTTTAAGAATGACCTTAATTGTTGATATGAGTGGTACAGTCAGTTGTCTTGCGCTCTAGTTCAGCTACTCCAGACAAGTCTCCACAGTTATAGATTCAACAATCTCTCGGATTGCTTGTGAGGTACTTCGCAAGAATGAAGTTAAAACTCAATAATGCTCACACAGAGGATAGTATGGCGTATTTTGCGCGATGAGCCGGAAGGTGTTTTTCCTGGCGTGACCAACTCAGGTCACACTGAGTTTGTCATGTTAGCCTGGCTTGCTAACGACCACACTTAGAAACACCTTTTGAATTATGCAAGCCATAGCTATTGCTCCGCGAATTCGCGCTTCATTCTCAATAAACTTGTGGATGTGAAAAAAGCTTATTAAGGCCTTCTAGGCCATAGAGACAAGTGCATTTTGACTGCCATACGCCTAGGACTCAATAAAGCATTGAGGGGCGCTGAATAGAAGACTTGCGTTAGGAAATATTTTCCAGCTAAGCTGCATTCTTGCTTTGTCTTATCCGGCTTGTTGCACTTTTCCTAGTGAGACTGCGCATGCTTTTCTGGAGGCCCGCGAATTCAAATGACTCCTGAAAACCTTAATTTTTATACGTGCTTTTCCCAGGATCTGATGCCATATTGAAGTTTACCGAATCGCACTCGACATGACGTGTGCGGCGAGGGACGTTCGTCAATTTAAAACTGCGGGCTAGCTGTCCGCGAATGATTTGCATCAAGAGCACACTTCCAGTGCTCCCTCAAAGCCAACTGAAGTCACGTGTTACATTCTAGCCTCAACAGGCACATGTTTTTCGCCCAAATCTATGATGAACGCAATGAAGGACGGGCACGCACAGACAATCAGCACAATCATAAAAAGAAGGTAGAATAGTTGCACAAAGGATACAGTGACTAAGGAGCCCTGGAATCTGTTCCAGGATATTCTACAGCTCCAAGTCTCTTTTGTTGCTCGCGAAGTTTAACCAATCACAGTTTTGATAAGGACATTGCATGCAGGCCCACGACACCTTCGCGAATTATACTCCAAACTGAAACACCCCAAGTGTGCGAAGTCTTCCTACATCAAAACTACTTAACTGTTATGCACTGCTTCCCATTCAAGGCCTGATTTTGCTGGTGTTTGGCTGCTCGGAGCAAGATACACTTCTGTATATGACACACACGCGTTTGGTAATTTAGCAAGGCGCTAGACACTGCATGCGAAAGGTGGTGAGTTAATCTGAAATAGCTCATCCCTGCCTGTTCAGCAGCCAACAAAGTGTAGAGAACTAGGAATCCGCTTGTTGATATCAACACTTCGACGCCATGTCGTCAATGCTGCTCCTAAAAATATTTTTCAGAGTCTATGTCATACAGACGAATGGTGCCGTTCTTATCCTAACAATTCCAGTTCGTGCGCAGGGCAGAGGGTTAGTTATGAAACTTGGATAAGTGTGTAGCGTGTTGAATTGTTCTGTAGCAGAGTGGCATTGACGTGTAAAGGAAACATTGAAAGGGCTCTCGGAGCGTCGTACGAAAGGAAAAAAATCAAATGAAAGAAACGTTCACAGGACAAAAGCTTTGTGCTGCACGGAACTGAAGCTAAAGGAGAATCTACAAGGACCGTCTAAGCAACAAAACGTACGAGACAAAACGTTTACCAGACTTTCAGTTTGGGAGGCACTCGCGTTCCTCTCCACAATGGCTCAGTTCAGATCATCGCTTACGTTTTTCCGCCCGATGAAGCACTGCTTCCTAGTTTCCCGGCATGCTTAAACAAATCTCGCAGGTGTTTTCTTCGCGCCTTCATTGCCATAAGTTTTGAGCGGTTACGTGAAGCGTGCTGTATTGAGCCTTGGGTGTCAATATGACTCCTAACACCAAGCGCTTTCTCCTCAGCCTGCCGGGCTTCTATAACGGCAGCTGTCGCCTTTTTGCGAGCTAACAGCTCTGGAAGAGGCATCTTTTGGGTCTTTGTAGCAGCTGAGTGCAACAGACAGGAGACAAACGAATGCCACGGATAAAGCACTCAGACCGACACCAATGACACAACTAAACCAACTACAGCTGGGCATTACCCACTAGACTTTGGAATAAACTGTGCGCAAATCCCAACTCCGCTTTTGTGGAGACCCTCAGCGTATTATCAGATGCGTGTTCATCACATAATCTCGAATACAGGACAGCTTGACGCTTGGATGTAGTGTGCATGGACAGGCTTCAAACGACCACTCACCAAAGCCAAGCGCCCTAAGGGCTGTGTTTAAAAACTGGCGACGTTGGAAGCGACCCAAGTAGGGGTAAACTAAGGAGCAACGCAGCAAGCATCGTGCAAGGCAGTCCAGAGCTAGATGACAGGGAATAAATCGCTACAACAGCCCCCTACAAACCCTTCAAAAAGCACAAAGCAACAAAACGACTGGGAAAAAACGCGAAAAGCAGGAACACAACACTTTCAAACCCCAGCCTTGGAAAGATCGATATACAGAACCCCACCCATATTGCGGATGTCTTGAACCGTTTTGTCGAACTCCTTTTTCGCATCTTTGGCAGGCTCCGCCTGGTCTTTCCTATGCTTATCGTCGCGCTTCTCTGCTTGCGCAGCGAGCGGCACGAAGTTGGCACCTTCTGGATCCACGACAAATGAGAGGTCTCTCAAACCATTACGTGTCCTAAGGGACCTCGACACTTCGCCATTTTCTGCTGTCGCGCAGCTAATCTTTGTTGGGCACTGACCGCCCGCAGGTGCTGACTTGAGAATGGGACGCAGTGCACATGCGCGCATATTGCTCCACTTCCTGATATCTTTGGCTTGTCGTTTAGATTTCGATTCCCTTTGGTGGCTTCGTCGCTTTTCCGAGCTCTGCCATGGCGTGGGAGGGAGCACACGAGCTGCCGCTACATTCGCATGTACGGCCATTGAATGCCTTTGCGTCGGGGTATCGGAAGACTTTAAGTGAAGGTAACGTGTCTCCTGAGCTGAGGAGAGCGCCTCACTAGCTCGTACTTTTTGTCTCTTTTGCGTCGGACTTTCGTCAGTGACTCCGCAAGTGGGAGATGCCTGGGCAATCGGCCTGTGAACCGTCTTCCTACCGGATCCTCCCCCGCTTGATTGCTCCTTTATGGCGCATTTCCGGGAACTGCTCTGACTGGATTTCTTCTCATCTTGCTGGTCGTCATCGCTGTCGCCCCACATACCGTGGCAGTGCTGCCGAAGCAAGTCGTCGACTAATTCTGGAGGGAGGCCCGCAGCGGCAGCAGCATCTCTACTTCTGTTAACCTTCACTATGTTTGCGCTTCGGAACCCTTTTGCAGCAGGCTGAGAGCAAGGACCGACTTTCTCAAAGGGTGCGGTGTCAGGTCTCTTCATGGCACCGGAGAAGCAAAGCAGGCGATTCCCACGACCGGAAGATCATTTATACGAAAACATACCTAAGTACACAATGGGATAATCGCTGTTGCGAAATACTAAAGCTTCGCCTGCAAGCTTTAGAGATAGCATATCCGCTATTGGCCCAGTTGTACAGGGGCCCCCCATGGTCAACGCAGAAGGGCAAACGCGTTGTGAGCACAGGGATAGGGATGCGTATTCTTGCCTCATCATGATAATTTACGGTGTTTTTGAAATTAAGATATATAAGAAACGTTGTGAACCTTTCCGTGCATTTTCGCAGACTTGAGCAGCAGGGACGTCCATGTTATCATGGAGTCTCTCCACACCTGGAGGAGAGGAAACAATCCACAGATCTCCGTTGTCTCTTCTTCTAGGTATTCTTAATTCTGGATTAAATCATTTTACAGCTCGTGACGTTTCCCATCCGTCAACTTCCGAATGAATAACTATTTTTGGCGTCTTCAGCCAATCCCCTGGAGACGAGAGGGCTTCGCTTGCTGGTCTACAATCCATGCAAGCTGCAAGACAATTCAGGGATTGGCACCATCAGACAAGGAGAAATCGCCTACTGAGAAATCGACGCCAGAGACTTTAGCCGCTTCAGTCTGCAGTTCTTCTACCGCCTTTTCTGCTCCGTTTTGCTACAGCGGCACCTGGCTGCGAGCCCAGGCGCTAGACGTTATTCCACAGTTTCGGAGCTCGATCAGTGCAGATCAGGCCGCTGTAAAAAGCCGCAGGAGGAAGCGACCGCATGCTCTGTCAGCGTTGGCCGACATCAAGACAGGGCTTTGGCAAGCAAGGTGCCTGGATGAGCTGCGCAGCAGACTTCTTGGAGCGTCTCGTCGACTGCAACACCTGAAGAGACCATCTTCCAGGCCAAGCGTGAAAGGCTGCACAGCTGGGAGCTCGTATGCTTCTGAACAAGCAGAGACTTTGGAAGAGTTCCGAAAGCTGACGCCCACCTTGGCCGCAGCACTGCGAGCTGCTTCAGATCGGATCCAACCTGTAGTCAATGATGTCCCTACTCGCCAGCTTTTGCTCACTTGCTGCAACCTCGCACAGCGTCGCTGTTGCGCACCATCTTTGGGGGCCGCTGTCCTGGAGCAACTGCTAGTGCAGCGGACACCTCTCTACGCACACGAAGCAGCACTGGGCGTCAAATTGTCAGCCCTTCTGCTGCAGCAACATTCACGACCTACCTGTTCTGCAGATATTACCATTCCATTGGAACAAGCAGAGATTGCCCAGCCAGCCAGCACCACAGAGGAACAAAGAGGGTGCCGCCCAAGACTCGTTGGGAGGCGGCGGTCTTCATTTTTTCGATCGCCAGCAGCTGAGAAGTGTTTGTCCTCCATAACTTTTAGACCTTCGCCATCTCGTGCCTCTTTACATTTTTCACGAGAAAGACTGCTGCTAGATGCTGATGTGCACGAGCAGAAGGCACTGCAGAAATTGTGTCTGCTTGTTGCAGTTCGCTTGCTGAAAGTACTGCTGCATAATGCAGACCTGAGAAAGAGCCTAAGTGTGCGGACTTGTGTGCGCACTGCTGAAGCGTGCGCTTTACTGGCTACACAAAGGTTCCAGAGCGAGACTACAGTGCATTCCCCAGAGACTTTTGCCGGTGCCGTCAATGTTGGGCTCTCGTCAGCTACTGGTCCTCAGTTGGGGAGATTTACTTCTGGCTTGAGTCGAACACAAAATATTTCTCTGCCTGAGCATGTTGTTATTTCTAGTGACGACTTGGTGTCATCTGCGGGGGAACATCTGGCGGGAAGAGCCCTAAGAGAATGCCAGCTGTCCTTTACTTGCCCGGTTTTCAAGTTGTCTGTAGCCGCTGCCGCTAACTTTGATGCAGCAGCAGCGCTGGCAATGGCGGCCTTATGGCGATGCCTTCAGCAGTCACTTGCCCCTCGAGTTGCAACGCTCCTGCTTTCGGAAGCGGCTGCTCGCCAACAGCGAGACGCAGGGGCTGAGGAGACTCCGCGGAACGCAGAAGGATGGACAGACGGCCTGCTGGGAGCTGCAATGATTGCATCTGCCAGGGTGGCTGTGGCTCAGACGTGCTCAACACGTGAGAAGCTGTTATTGCAGCTGCTGAGCCACCTCCAGCGCAATACCTCTCAACGCCCTCATCTCCAGCTACTTTGCTCGCAAAAGGTGCCTTTGTACAAAGCAGGTGAAGAAGCTTCCCAGGACTCTCTTGGCAGCCTTTTGCCGCGCTTGAGCCACGCTGCCATTTGTAGAATGAGCCCAAGTACCCTTGCCTGTGTGTGCCGTTCCCTTGGCAGTGCGGGGACCAGATTAAGCACACGAGTAATTCAGTTCTTATTTGACGCAATTAGGTCTACGCTTTTTGTCCACGAGAAGAGTGAAGCCAGTGCTCACGATGACTCATTTCGTTTCAACAGCGAGCTGCCGTCAAGACATTCCAACCACGAACCATATGAAATTCGATCTGTTGCTGGCGCAACTGGTCCTCGCCGCAACGGGAACGACAGTCCATGGCTGGCTGCCCGCGCCCACAGCTACCAAGCTCTACCTTCAACCGCAGGTGTAAGTGCATCTTATGGGAACTGGTGCACTGTGCTGTGGGCATCCGCAAAGATTCTCAAAGCGTCATGCTCTCCTTTCCGGGGGAGTGACCCTTCTTTAAGGCTTCAGCGGTTGCTTGGAAGGCATGTGCTCGTTGCACTCATTGTAAATCTTGCTGCAGCGGAACCGTCTAGTGTGGCCCAGGTCGCTGAGGGACTTCGGCTGCTTTTACTTATTGAAATGAAGGCATCAACCTGCAATCAGCTGCATGAAGAAGCCTCTACGGAGCTGAGGAAGCCGCTATTGCTTCGCCAAAGACTCTTTGGGCATCATGAGCTGGTGTCAATCTTACAGACCCTTGCAGGCCACTTCGTGCAGTATCGCAGATCTTTCAGAACATTAGAGGTCCTCATCCTTCTGCGGCTCTTTGTGCAGCTGGATCTGCTGCCTTCCATAGGCATAAGTTTGCGGCCAAGAGGAACAAGTTTGACAGCGGTGAGCACACCCAGTGGGACCTTAACAACGAGTCAAATGGAAGCGAAATGCACAGTGCTTCCGGGTTTATCAGTTTCACGCTTTTTGAGTTGTGCACTTGGGCACCAAGCTAACCCGGAAAATGTGCGGGCATTGACGCCGAAGATAGCGGAATGCCTGAGGAGCCAGGGAAAAGACGTTTTTGCCGACAGTGAGCAAGAAGCTTCACAATCATTAGAGCTGTTCACACAGAGTTTGCTGCGCGCAATCGCGCTGAAGTACCCCGAGGAATTGCAGAGACTGCCTAAGGCACTACATCAAAGGGCGCCTAAGTCAGGAAAATATGGTGAGAATGGGTCTTGACTTACGGAATAAGTAATATGACACTGTGGTATTTTGCGGTCCCCGGGGCCCTCACTTATGCCGCTACTCCCGAGTGGGTGAAACGGCTCGTAGAAAGGATCGAGTGCCGCATTTTTGTCTATTGTAGAACCAGGCAATGAAGCTCGGAGGGGTAACCTAGCCTTTTATATTCGTAGTGACGTTAATGTGTTGTTGTGATCGGATGTGCGCAAAGAGTGAGTGAATCGGGCATATATGTGGAAAATAGTAATTAGAGGACAATCGCTGCATAAATTTATAGAGGCGCAAATTCGTTGCTGATAGACGATTTGAGGTGCCGTGGTGACGGCAGACCATGCATCACCGCGAGGGATTGCGCCTGCTCTATGCGCAAGCAGCAAATCTGCGTCCATGATTGGTGGGCACAAAACTCGAAAGTTTCCCTCTCATCAAATTGTAGATGCAACATCCGAGATGCTCCCAGTCGGTCTGCACAGTGCGTATTTTGTTCACCGGAGCTGCTGCCGCAAGGGTAGGCTGGCGAAGTACCAATGAGAGGTTGAGTACCCACCTAGTCTTTCATTGGTACTTCGCCTGAAGTTCAGACCAGTGATAAAATCATAGACATTTTAGGATTTCGTGGTCTCACGGCTCAAGCGTGCTGCCGTGCACGCTGCACTGAAGGAACAGCTTACAGCCCACAGCCGCACAATGGGACGTAAACAGCTCCACTTCCAACCGATGCAACTGAAATTAAATGTATAGATGAAACATTCAACATTTTCTGCACAAAAAAGTTATAAGTAACCCAGTTCAAAAGCGCCTGGCGTGGAAGAAAGGCTTAGGGACTTCGCCACAGCTGAGTGCACCGAGCCTGCATGAAGTAACTTGCACGACAGGAATACCACTGTACGCCGACCGTTGTGAACATCCCAAATTTGAGGGGACTTTAGCAAGGATTAAAAACAGTGTAATATGCTTATCGTCATCAGTCTGTGAACGACAGATCCTGTGATCCTGTGACTTCAAAATAACGCAAACTCCGCCACTTCAAGGTCGCAGTATTCCAAATTGACAGAAATCCGAGCATGCTTACTTCCATATATTCACATAAATTTTATAACAATTCATATGCACAATTGTAGTCAGTAGCTATCATTCTTAGTGGAACCGGGCGCAGGGCCGCTCGAGGCATCGCGCTCGAGTCCGTGAATGCCTTCGTGTATGGAGAATTCCAACTCCAAAGGGAACGTAGGCGTGAAATATGAAATCCCCATTTGCATCCGAAAAATTTTGCTCCTTAATTTTGAGCGAAGCCTGCATTATTGCTTCCTTTAAACCTACTTGCTAGGATGCATGAATAGAAAATGATGGCTAGCTTTATGCGGCGAGACCCCACCGAGCCACAGGCACGCAACTTATGTCACCTGAAACAGCTGTCTTGGCCCACAATAAGGGATCACATTGAAATTTTAACCCAATCACCGATTCTAGTTTACAAATCAAACACTTTTTCTCGTCAAGATGGACAGCTTCCGAGTGTCCGTCATTGTCTTTGCAGGACTCGCGGCGATTTTTGCTGGGGCCACTCCGCCCCAAGAATCGAACGCCTCGTTAGTATTTCGGCAAAGAGGAGGATATTGGGAAAATGAACAAATACCCGGTTCTGCAACCTTGTTAATCGCGCCCCGCAAGTACAGACGCAATACATCATCGATCCTGCTGCCTTCCGTCTTGGTAGCCACGTTGGCTCTTGTGGTTGCCATCGTATCTTGCTTTCTAGCAATAAGTGCTCACAAGGGACCAATCAAAGATGGGCCAATACCCCGGAATCTAGGAGAGGAAGGAGAATCCTGCTCCGTAAGACTCCACACTTCAGACCACCAGGCCGGCTCAAAAAGAGGTGCCCAGCTGCTGGTACAGTAGTGTTCAGTATGGCTCTAGCTTAAGCCGCTCACGCTTTTGCATCTCGCTAATCTGCGGTGCCAGGTGAAAACGGTTTGTCGGTAGTGAAGCAACTTGAAGTATGTAACACCTGTTGTTTATAATTCTGAACTGTCTAATCAAATGCGAGCTGCTGGACCAAAATGTCTGCAATTTAACCACTAGCTTCTCAAAAGAGTAACGCTCTCTGATGCTGCAGCAACCTCACGGGGTGATGTTTGGGGGAAAAGACATGCAGGTTGGCAGGTATTAGGTTTCGGAAGGGATGGTGTTCCTGGTAGAGCATTGTTTCGGCGAATGCCTCCATTGCATGGAGCTAATACACCTGAATTGTGCAAGGAAAAAGTGCCTTTCAAGAAATTTCAAACGCTGGGTAGGATGCTAACCCACAACGTTTGTTGACATTGGACGTTGAAGATAATGGCTGTACAGCTGCCGGTGGGCGACAGCAGTGGCGCTGAGGGTGAACGTAAAAGCCATGCAGTTGCTCTGTCGTGGATTTTCAGTACTCTCTTTGCCAGGTAAAAGTTCAAAAAGTTGAGATGAACGTAATAATCCAGGTAAATGCACATCTGCAATCCAGGAAACAACCATGCACTATAGTTAACTTGTTGATGCTAAACGGTATGATGCCGAACGGTATGATGCCGAACGGTATGGAATGCGCAGGAAGAGTGCTACGCAAGTCACATACACTCGCAGGCAAAGCGCAGCCCTGCCAGAGCAGCCTCAAGCCAAAAATATGTCGTCTGGGCGTCGTTGTAAACAAACGATTCAGGGAAAGTAGTCATTCGTGCCTTGAAGCACGCGCGTACATATGTTTGTCGGCCCACTGTGACTTGTGGGTCGTGTGCAAGGTGTGTTGTGTGCTGCGTTCAAGCGGTGGCAAACGAGAGAACAGCGCTTCTTAGCTTAGTTCATTGGTTCAGTGCGTTTGACGGCTCGCTTGTAAAGGTCCAATTATTGGAAGGAGCACATGTGTCAGATATTGGAGCTTTTGCGCCATTTTTTGTGCCGACGTACGGTGTAGGTATGCCTTTATGAGTGTAGAGCGCGTTGTCGCACCGTGTCTGCGGCGCAGCGCGGAGTGCTGCTTGCTAGTCACTGTGACAAGCAACAGCGTGCAGAGAGGGGAACTGCTTCTCATGAGCCTGCACATTTGCACAGGGGAGCACAGTGGCTCCCCTTTCGTTTGATAGCAGTGGAAACGAACCCCAGGATGTTCTTGCGCGCCCTTGTGCGCAGATGTGCTAATCGTTTGTAAAGCGTAACAAATAAGCTGGATATCCAGTCTGTGAGTTGCATTCGGCACATTCGTGCGTTTTATTTTTCCTCTTCGTTTTCTGCCTGTCGCGAGGCCTTATCGCTGGAAATGAGCGGGACGCGCATGCGAGTTTCGGGTGATTTTTGTTGCATTCTCTTTCTTTGTATAGCTTGCAGGTGTTTGCGGACATGGAGAGACCCTTTGTGAAGCAATGACGTGCTGTTGGAGACGTTGGGGCCGTATGCTCAGGTTCATTGGCTGCAGCAGAGAGTGCACGCCGTGTTTGGATGTGAAGTGGTTTTGATCGAGTAAGCTGACGTTTCAGCCGCACGTGAATTGAAGCGTCAAGAAAGAACAGCAGCGTGCCTCCTGATGAGGCACAGCCGGCAGGACTATAGGAAGGCCTTGAGAAGCTTGCCTTTGGGTCTCTGAATATTTGCCTGTGGGTCCCTTTTCAGCTCGTTCAAAGTAGGTCGCATGGCGGTCTTCACATTTTGGAACCTGCAGCGTGTGCGTAGCATGCGCCTGATAAAGGTTGTTTTCAGACGAACATGATTTGGCGTTGGCAATCACTTAGGTCGTGGTTGAGTGCAGCAGTGTTGCGTGCGCCGTGGCTGCCGAGGTTTGCTTCAGACGTGCGATTGGAGTGCTGGGACATCTGGATGTAGGTGATTGTGTAGGAGACGCAGCAGTGGCAAAAGGAATAATTTGCTCCTATATGTATCGTGACACCCACCAATTCACATCAGGCTCGGGCCGCTTCGCAGCAAGCGGCTTTCGTTTCCTGTTTTACCATGAACTGCGTGCTCCTTGCAAGCAAGACCGAGGCGTTGGACGTTTGTTTGCAGGCGCGACCGCATGAAAGTGACTCTCGCAAAGCACCATGACAGGAGCTCTGTTGCGCTGAAGGCTCACTGTTGTTTGTTTTTAGTCTGCTTTGCGGCGTTTGGTGGGGATAACGGTTGGCGTGGTGGTTTGAGGCAGTATATTGCGTGAGCAACTGTGATAAGCAAAACCTTTGCAAGCGACAGGCATTGCGCTACACATGGGAGATGAATAAGCTGTGTCGTCTATGGAGTCACGTATTGAGCGCTTGTGGTTTAGAGACGTTGGTTGCAGCACGCGCTAAACTGTACTGCGCAGAGGCGGAACCATAAGGAAAAATTATTGGCGAACGCGTCTGAGCGGCACCGCTATGTGCGGGTGTTTTTGGAGGTCCGTAAACAAATCTACGGAATAGTGACGAGTATGTGTTGGCCATAAGGCCTGCGCGTAGCCCCACGGTTTGTCGTATTATGATGTTTGCAGTTCTTTCCTGAAGAGCACAAAACGTATGCTAAGGCTGTGCGTCTGATGCACTGCGCGGGATGATCGATACACTGCGCCATCGCTTTTCATATACAAATTTGGAAGGCACAAACAAAGCGCTTGACAAAAATACGCAATCCACATAATTTTGCTGGACACCTTTGCAGAATGACGCTATCGCGTGCTGTCTCAGAGACCATTTCAGTGCATATGGGTTTTTCACGGGAGCTTTGAGATCTTCACGAAGCAAGAGACTTTTTGTAGCAGCTGTTGCTTGCTGCGTCCTAGATGCTGCGCCGCACGATAATCTGTTGTGCACGTTGTGTTGATTAGCTATTTAGCAGCCTCAAATGTGCAGAGTGGCTCATTTGTTCAATTACAAAGTCAAAACGAGCGAGGTACAGCGATGCTTTGCTGACAAAACTATATGGGCCTGCTCGCCAGTTTTGCTTAGACTTTTGAAGTTCTTAATAATCTTCGAATGCCTTCCCAGGCGGTGCGCACCAAATCGCGCATCACGAAGGAATGTGCAACACTTGAAGTGGTTTGAGCCGCAGCTGGGAGACTGCTGCTAGGCAATGCTGAACTGTTGTTGGTCGTTTGTATGGTGCTGGTGTAGTGTTTTTGACCAGCACTTAAGTTTCCGAGTGTGGAGATCCATGGCCACTAGGACATGCATTTCGATCTCCGCAGTCAGCCCTTAACGTTATTAACTGCGCTGGGGCAGTTTTTTGAGTGCACTGACCCACCGGCCATTTGATGTGCGGCTGGGTGGATATAAGTAAAGTTCCGGCAACTTGCTTCAGGGCGGCGTGACGTTGGAGCTCAACGGCCTCGACTGAGATCCCTGTTTTCAGGCCGCTCCGCCGCAGCCCTATGAGCAGCGATCTTAGGTGAAGGGGTCACAAATAGCAGATGCACTGACGCGTGAAGCTGTTTGAAACCTGTAGGGCGTACGTTGTGCAGGATGGAGACGATATGCGAAAATGTTATAGAGCTGTTTTGCGCACGCTCGTCAGGGTTTTGTGTTTGTTCGAAGAGCGGAGCTGCTCTACCGTATTGTGGGGCACTGCTGGGCTGCCAAACCGCAGCCTCCACACGTCTGCGCAGCTGACGCCTCCGTAGTGCATGCTCGCTCTTTGCAGCGGTAGAAATGGAGTTTTCGTAGGGCGTGCCTCCACTGTGTAGTCATGCAGTGACGTGTTCTGGCTCACAACCAAACGTGGAGGCGTGTGAACCTACTAGGAGCGCCGCTTGCACGAAGCCAAGGCCCGATCCATCGGGCGTTTCAAAAGAAAAGCACAGAGAAAATTGCGTGGCAATAATTACTAGTGAAGCTCATGATTGGATGCATGCATGTCAAAGCTTCGAGACTGCTTGTAAACCTGTGCTGGGGTTTCATTATTGGATTCACGAGAAAGCAAGATTCGCAGAGCGCCGACGTTTTCCCCCTGGGCAGCTTGTACGTCGTCTGATCAAAGTGGCACCAAACGCTTTGCCCCCTGAAAATTCGTGAACGGCGTGGAGCTATTTTTTGCAAGATGTGATGAAATGCAGTTTGAGCTGCGTAATGTAGCTGAAACGGTGGATGCAAAAGAAGCGCATTACGTATTGACAGGACGCGGAATTCGAGCTGGGTTGAATGCAGATTTTGCTGCAGCTTCAGAGAAAGCATGAAACAATCGTAGCTCGATATATGTGGTGCGCAGGTAGTTTAGACATCTTGACAGCTCAGATTTGTCTGCGGTAGCGCAGGCAGCTGGGCAAGGTTACGCGCGAGCAGATTTTGCTGCTTGGGTGCATCGTTTCCGCTGACTATCTTGGTGCCGAATTGTATGTGAATGCGCAGTAAACGCACTACGTGCGCAGCTCTCCCACAACATGATCGAGCCACAATATGTCGTCTAGGCATCGTTGTAAACAGGCGTTTCAGAGAAAGTAGTCATTCGTGCCTTGAAGCTCGCGCGTACTTATGTTTGTCGGCCCACTGTGACTTGTGGGTCGTGTGCAAGGTGTGTTGTGTGCTGCGTTCAAGCGGTGGCAAACGAGAGAACAGCGCTTCTTAGCTTAGTTCATTGGTTCAGTGCGTTTGACGGCTCGCTTGTAAAGGTCCAATTATTGGAAGGAGCACATGTGTCAGATATTGGAGCTTTTGCGCCGTTTTTAGTGCCGACGTACGGTGCAGGTATGCCTTTATGAGTGTAGAGCGCGTTGTCGCACCGTGTCTGCGGCGCAGCGCGGAGTGCTGCTTGCTAGTCACTGTGACAAGCAACAGCGTGCTGAGAGGGGAACTGCTTCTCATGAGCCTGCACATTTGCACAGGGGAGCACAGTGGCTTCCCTTTCGTTTGATAGCAGTGGAAACGAACCCCAGGATGTTCTTGCGCGCCCTTGTGCGCAGATGTGCTAATCGTTTGTAAAGCGTAACAAATAAGCTGGATATCCAGTCTGTGAGTTGCATACGGCACATTCGTGCGTTTTATTTTTCCTCTTCGTTTTCTGCCTGTCGCGAGGCCTTATCGCTGGAAATGAGCGGGACGCGCATGCGAGTTTTGGGTGGCTTTTGTTGCATTCTCTTTCTTAGTATAGCTTGCAGGTGTTTGCGGACATGGAGAGGCCCTTTGTGAAGCAATGGCGTGCGGTTGGAGGCGTTGGTGACTGCAACGTGCATGGATGGGGCTTTTCCGGCTGTGTTATGCAGAAGTGACTTTCGTTTAGTTTGCGTTTGTTTATGACCGAGCGTTTTGCGTTTTATTTCTGGACATATCAGAAACGTGTCTGCTTACCAAAGTGCTTAGTGTTAGATTGTCCTGATCGCAACTGAGTATTGCTGCGTAGTACAGCATTGGCTTGTGACGCAGTGTCAGAAGCGAACCGCGATCCCTGGTTTCCCAATGGTCGCTGTTTGAATCTGGGCAGTTTGCTAGTAAGCCATACGTCGTTTCTGTGGAAATAGAGGGAAAGCATACGTTCCGTTCTAACCATATTTGCTTAGATATTTCAGGTAATTGTTGTAGTCAAGTCGCGTTGCATGTCTGGTGATGCGCACGCTCTTGATGCCACGGAAGGCTTGATGCACACGGAAAAAAGCATTGTTTGTGTGTCTACGCAAGAAGCGACAACGTGGACGCGTGCATAGCTATATGGAAGTCAAGAGTCACTTGCGGTGCAATCGACTCGCTTTGGGGACATTCCAAACCTTATTGCTGGGTACGCGCTTTTTACACTGAAGGATCGTGCAGTTCGTTGCTATGGTAGGGTAAGGCGGAAGGGACAACAGCAATACAGAGTGCAGCGTTTACTTTGTTTCTGTGTTCGGTTGCTACCAGGGTTATGGTATCAACCGAACGCAGAAACAAACAAGTTCCAGGTTTCTGGAACTGCAGATGACTTCGCGTTCTGTGGGGTGGTTCTCTAAGCACTCCAGGCACTTTAACACGACACAATACAATTCAGGTACCCGTGGAGTGAGGGAATTGGGCGACGTGTAGCTACTGCCTGTGTTTTGCAGTGGACGAAGGGGAACTACGGCAATTTTGCCGGCAGATTGCTTTGTTTGTGGCAATGTGTTTGCGGGCGCAGAAAGTGAGAACCTTCTTAGTGGAGCAGGTGACTGAGCCAGCGGACTGGCTGCGGCCCTTGGAGCAAAAGGCGTAATATCAGTGTGCCCGTCGTAATTTTGCGCGCAGCAAATGCCTAGCTGTTGAGTGTAGCGACCCAAAGAAAAACCACAGCACCAACCAGCGCTGAGCAGATTGTCTGTGCTCGTATTGGGACTACGATACCAACGAAGGATTGCCACATTGCACAATGCGTACTGGGCAGCGCCTCTTAGTTTGAATGGCTGCACTGCTCGGCACGTAACAATTACCATCTCGCGAGGTTCGCTTCGGTCCACTACGTGTTGTTGGAGCTAGTGTTTGGACGGGACGCGCAGCACTGGTCCGTGCGTTGCTCCTTCTCAAAATGTCCTACGCCTCTTTCAATCCTTCTGAGGAACTGTCCGTAATTCGACTGGCCCTTTCTGTTGTTTCAACTGTTGAAATTCGTTTGCTGGAATTCTCGGGACCCTAGCGCTCGCGCCAAACAGTGCTCTTTGTGTCGAGCTTCATGCAGGCATATCGAAAACGAACAACATGTGGTGCGTGTGTCAGTCGGCTGCAAGCGTCACGCCAGACCTTTGCGAAGACAGTTTATGTCCTCCACTGTGGCTGTGGGCGCTATAAGGACGCCGCTCTTGAAGTGAAGCACTGCAAAGCATGAGAAATCTCGAGCAGCGCGACCGTTCAGATTGTAGACACTGGCGTGCCACAAAGCTGTGCTTTTCGCCTCCTATATAAACAATTGTACTGCAATGCCTGTCGGCTATTTGGTAGTAGCCATCATTTTGCCAGGATCAACGTGATGGTCCCGTGGTACTCGCTGTTTGGTGCGTCACACAGCGTGCTTTGAAAAGTTTAAAACCGTCGGGAATGCGCAGAAGGTGAGTTGCTTGTGCCTGTCGAGAACTATACAACGGAAGCCTTTTACGAGTGTTTGTGTTGGGCGGTGGTGCCACGGCGATTTCGACTGCGCAGAGCGTTGCCTGTCACATCACCTGGCAGACCGGCACGAGCAGAAAGGGAGCAGGCTGCCATTTTTCCTAAGGTGTCTCCCATACATTATGGCGCGGCTGTTTGAGCTTGCCTGTTCACTGTCCACAGTTGCACTCTGTCCGGGTGCTTGCTAGAATTTTCACTTTTCTTCGAAGGGCCCGTTGCTCCAAGTGCAAAGCATTCCCAGTAGTGAAACGCATAAAATTGTTCGGTGGAGTTGTGGAAATCACTAGTAGGTTTGTGCAGAGGACAGAGCTGCTTGCATGCAGTTGAAGGTTTTCTTTCGTTTGTTGGGAATGCGGGCTTCCTTTCGTGTCGGGCAGCGGATGAGTAAATGCAGCTTGAGACTTTTCCTTTCACGTTTGTGGACGAGAGTACGGAGTCGAACTCCGCTTTCCGAGACATCTTCGTTAGCATCGACTACTGGTTGGAGAGTGGTGGATGTTGTTGACCACACAACAACCCTCTCTTTTTTGCACAGTCCTAATGGAACTGGTCTCTGGACCATGCAGTGTACCAGGTTTCAAGGACGACATAGCTCTGCTCCATCAGGAAGTGCACCGAACATGGCTTTGAGTGCGGGCGATTTCGTGACAGCACAAGGCTTTGTCACGAAAGTGAATGCATCGCGATTCAGCAATTTTTGAGGGCAGTCCTCATATGCCGGTGATGCTACCTCGTGCGAGGGTCTTTATCATGACTGCAACGTGCATGGATGGGGCATTTCCGGCTGTGGTATGCAGACTTGACTTTCGTTTAGTTTGCGTTTGTGTATGCCCGCGCGTTGCAGGCACTTTCACGCAGGGTCATTACAATCCAAGTATCCGTGGAGTGACGGAACCGAGCGACATGCTGCAACTGTCTGTGTTTTGCAGTGGAAGCAGTGGAACTATGGCGATTTTGCCGGCGGATTGCTTTGTTTGCAGCATTCTGTTCGAAGACAAAGAAAATGCGAGACAAAAGAATGTGGACCGCATTAGTCGAGCAGATGACTGAGCCAGCGGACTGGCTGTGGCCGTAGGAGGAAAAGGCGTAATATCAGTGTGCCCGTCGTAGTGTAGCGACTCAAAGAAAATGCACAGCGCCGACCGGCGCTGAGCAGTTTATCTGTGCGTATATCCGGACTGAGATACCAACGAAGGATTGCCACATTGCACAATGTGTACTGGGCAGCGCCTCTTAGTTTGAATGGCTGCACTGCTCGGCACGTAACAATTGCCATCTCGCGAGGTTCGCTTCGGTCCACTACGTGTTGTTGGAGCTAGTGTTTGGACGGGACGCGCAGCACTGGTCCGTGCGTTGCTCCTCAAAATGTCCTACGCCTCTTTCAATCCTTCTGAGGAACTGTCCGTAATTCGACTGGCCCTTTCTGTTGTTTCAAATGTTGAAATTCGTTTGCTGGAATTCTCGGGACCCTAGCGCTCGCGCCAAACAGTGCTCTTTGTGTCGAGCTTCATGCAGGCATATCGAAAACGAACAACATGTGGTGCGTGTGTCAGTCGGCTGCAAGCGTCACGCCAGACCTTTGCGAAGACAGTTTATGTCCTCCACTGTGGCTGTGGGCGCTATTAGGACGCCGCTCTTGAAGTGACGCACTGCAAAGCATGAGAAATCTCGAGCAGCGCGACCGTTCAGATTGTAGACACTGGCGTGCCACAAAGCTGTGCTTTTCGCCTCCTATATAAACAATTGTACTGCAATGCCTGTCGGCTATTTGGTAGTAGCCATCATTTTGCCAGGATCAACGTGATGGTCCCGTGGTACTCGCTGTTTGGTGCGTCACACAGCGTGCTTTGAAAAGTTTAAAACCGTCGGGAATGCGCAGAAGGTGAGTTGCTTGTGCCTGTCGAGAACTATACAACGGAAGCCTTTTACGAGTGTTTGTGTTGGGCGGTGGTGCCACGGCGATTTCGACTGCGCAGAGCGTTGCCTGTCACATCACCTGGCAGACCGGCACGAGCAGAAAGGGAGCAGGCTGCCATTTTTCCTAAGGTGTCTCCCATACATTATGGCGCGGCTGTTTGAGCTTGCCTGTTCACTGTCCACAGTTGCACTCTGTCCGGGTGCTTGCTAGAATTTTCACTTTTCTTCGAAGGGCCCGTTGCTCCAAGTGCAAAGCATTCCCAGTAGTGAAACGCATAAAATTGTTCGGTGGAGTTGTGGAAATCACTAGTAGGTTTGTGCAGAGGACAGAGCTGCTTGCATGCAGTTGAAGGTTTTTTTTCGTTTGTTGGGAATGCGGGCTTCCTTTCGTGTCGGGCAGCGGATGAGTAAATGCAGCTTGAGACTTTTCCTTTCACGTTTGTGGACGAGAGTACGGAGTCGAACTCCGCTTTCCGAGACATCTTCGTTAGCATCGACTACTGGTTGGAGAGTGGTGGATGTTGTTGACCACACAACAACCCTCTCTTTTTTGCACAGTCCTAAGGGAACTGGTCTCTGGACCATGCAGTGTACCAGGTTTCAAGGACGACATAGCTCTGCTCCATCAGGAAGGGCACCGAAGATAGCTTTGAGTGCGGGCGATTTCGTGACAGCTCAAGGCTTTGTCACGAAAGTGAATGCATCGCGATTCAGCAATTTTTGAGGGCAGTCCTCATATGCCGGTGATGCTACCTCGTGCGAGGGTCTTTATCATGACTGCAACGTGCATGGATGGGGCATTTCCGGTTGTGGTATGCAGACGTGACTTTCGTTTAGTTTGCGTTTGTGTATGCCCGCGCGTTGCAGGCACTTTCACGCAGGGTCATTACAATCCAAGTATCCGTGGAGTGACGGAACCGAGCGACATGCTGCAACTGTCTGTGTTTTGCAGTGGAAGCAGTGGAACTATGGCGATTTTGCCGGCGGATTGCTTTGTTTGCAGCATTCTGTTCGAAGACAAAGAAAATGCGAGACAAAAGAATGTGGACCGCATTAGTCGAGCAGATGACTGAGCCAGCGGACTGGCTGTGGCCGTAGGAGGAAAAGGCGTAATATCAGTGTGCCCGTCGTAGTGTAGCGACTCAAAGAAAATGCACAGCGCCGACCGGCGCTGAGCAGTTTATCTGTGCGTATATCCGGACTGAGATACCAACGAAGGATTGCCACATTGCACAATGTGTACTGGGCAGCGCCTCTTAGTTTGAATGGCTGCACTGCTCGGCACGTAACAATTGCCATCTCGCGAGGTTCGCTTCGGTCCACTACGTGTTGTTGGAGCTAGTGTTTGGACGGGACGCGCAGCACTGGTCCGTGCGTTGCTCCTCAAAATGTCCTACGCCTCTTTCAATCCTTCTGAGGAACTGTCCGTAATTCGACTGGCCCTTTCTGTTGTTTCAAATGTTGAAATTCGTTTGCTGGAATTCTCGGGACCCTAGCGCTCGCGCCAAACAGTGCTCTTTGTGTCGAGCTTCATGCAGGCATATCGAAAACGAACAACATGTGGTGCGTGTGTCAGTCGGCTGCAAGCGTCACGCCAGACCTTTGCGAAGACAGTTTATGTCCTCCACTGTGGCTGTGGGCGCTATAAGGACGCCGCTCTTGAAGTGAAGCACTGCAAAGCATGAGAAATCTCGAGCAGCGCGACCGTTCAGATTGTAGACACTGGCGTGCCACAAAGCTGTGCTTTTCGCCTCCTATATAAACAATTGTACTGCAATGCCTGTCGGCTATTTGGTAGTAGCCATCATTTTGCCAGGATCAACGTGATGGTCCCGTGGTACTCGCTGTTTGGTGCGTCACACAGCGTGCTTTGAAAAGTTTAAAACCGTCGGGAATGCGCAGAAGGTGAGTTGCTTGTGCCTGTCGAGAACTATACAACGGAAGCCTTTTACGAGTGTTTGTGTTGGGCGGTGGTGCCACGGCGATTTCGACTGCGCAGAGCGTTGCCTGTCACATCACCTGGCAGACCGGCACGAGCAGAAAGGGAGCAGGCTGCCATTTTTCCTAAGGTGTCTCCCATACATTATGGCGCGGCTGTTTGAGCTTGCCTGTTCACTGTCCACAGTTGCACTCTGTCCGGGTGCTTGCTAGAATTTTCACTTTTCTTCGAAGGGCCCGTTGCTCCAAGTGCAAAGCATTCCCAGTAGTGAAACGCATAAAATTGTTCGGTGGAGTTGTGGAAATCACTAGTAGGTTTGTGCAGAGGACAGAGCTGCTTGCATGCAGTTGAAGGTTTTCTTTCGTTTGTTGGGAATGCGGGCTTCCTTTCGTGTCGGGCAGCGGATGAGTAAATGCAGCTTGAGACTTTTCCTTTCACGTTTGTGGACGAGAGTACGGAGTCGAACTCCGCTTTCCGAGACATCTTTGTTAGCATCGACTACTGGTTGGAGAGTGGTGGATGTTGTTGACCACACAACAACCCTCTCTTTTTTGCACAGTCCTAAGGGAACTGGTCTCTGGACCATGCAGTGTACCAGGTTTCAAGGACGACATAGCTCTGCTCCATCAGGAAGTGCACCGAACATGGCTTTGAGTGTGGGCGATTTCGTGACAGCACAAGGCTTTGTCACGAAAGTGAATGCATCGCGATTCAGCAATTTTTGAGGGCAGTCCTCATGTGCCGGTGATGCTACCTCGTGCGAGGGTCTTTATCATGACTGCAACGTGCATGGATGGGGCATTTCCGGCTGTGGTATGCAGACTTGACTTTCGTTTAGTTTGCGTTTGTGTATGCCCGCGCGTTGCAGGCACTTTCACGCAGGGTCATTACAATCCAAGTATCCGTGGAGTGACGGAACCGAGCGACATGCTGCAACTGCCTGTGTTTTGCAGTGGAAGCAGTGGAACTATGGCGATTTTGCCGGCGGATTGCTTTGTTTGCAGCATTCTGTTCGAAGACAAAGAAAATGCGAGACAAAAGAATGTGGACCGCATTAGTCGAGCAGATGACTGAGCCAGCGGACTGGCTGTGGCCGTAGGAGCAAAGGGCGTAATATCAGTGTGCCCGTCGTAGTGTAGCGACTCAAAGAAAATGCACAGCGCCGACCGGCGCTGAGCAGTTTATCTGTGCGTATATCCGGACTGAGATACCAACGAAGGATTGCCACATTGCACAATGTGTACTGGGCAGCGCCTCTTAGTTTGAATGGCTGCACTGCTCGGCACGTAACAATTGCCATCTCGCGAGGTTCGCTTCGGTCCACTACGTGTTGTTGGAGCTAGTGTTTGGACGGGACGCGCAGCACTGGTCCGTGCGTTGCTCCTCAAAATGTCCTACGCCTCTTTCAATCCTTCTGAGGAACTGTCCGTAATTCGACTGGCCCTTTCTGTTGTTTCAAATGTTGAAATTCGTTTGCTGGAATTCTCGGGACCCTAGCGCTCGCGCCAAACAGTGCTCTTTGTGTCGAGCTTCATGCAGGCATATCGAAAACGAACAACATGTGGTGCGTGTGTCAGTCGGCTGCAAGCGTCACGCCAGACCTTTGCGAAGACAGTTTATGTCCTCCACTGTGGCTGTGGGCGCTATAAGGACGCCGCTCTTGAAGTGAAGCACTGCAAAGCATGAGAAATCTCGAGCAGCGCGACCGTTCAGATTGTAGACACTGGCGTGCCACAAAGCTGTGCTTTTCGCCTCCTATATAAACAATTGTACTGCAATGCCTGTCGGCTATTTGGTAGTAGCCATCATTTTGCCAGGATCAACGTGATGGTCCCGTGGTACTCGCTGTTTGGTGCGTCACACAGCGTGCTTTGAAAAGTTTAAAACCGTCGGGAATGCGCAGAAGGTGAGTTGCTTGTGCCTGTCGAGAACTATACAACGGAAGCCTTTTACGAGTGTTTGTGTTGGGCGGTGGTGCCACGGCGATTTCGACTGCGCAGAGCGTTGCCTGTCACATCACCTGGCAGACCGGCACGAGCAGAAAGGGAGCAGGCTGCCATTTTTCCTAAGGTGTCTCCCATACATTATGGCGCGGCTGTTTGAGCTTGCCTGTTCACTGTCCACAGTTGCACTCTGTCCGGGTGCTTGCTAGAATTTTCATTTTTCTTCGAAGGGCCCGTTGCTCCAAGTGCAAAGCATTCCCAGTAGTGAAACGCATAAAATTGTTCGGTGGAGTTGTGGAAATCACTAGTAGGTTTGTGCAGAGGACAGAGCTGCTTGCATGCAGTTGAAGGTTTTCTTTCGTTTGTTGGGAATGCGGGCTTCCTTTCGTGTCGGGCAGCGGATGAGTAAATGCAGCTTGAGACTTTTCCTTTCACGTTTGTGGACGAGAGTACGGAGTCGAACTCCGCTTTCCGAGACATCTTTGTTAGCATCGACTACTGGTTGGAGAGTGGTGGATGTTGTTGACCACACAACAACCCTCTCTTTTTTGCACAGTCCTAAGGGAACTGGTCTCTGGACCATGCAGTGTACCAGGTTTCAAGGACGACATAGCTCTGCTCCATCAGGAAGTGCACCGAACATGGCTTTGAGTGCGGGCGATTTCGTGACAGCACAAGGCTTTGTCACGAAAGTGAATGCATCGCGATTCAGCAATTTTTGAGGGCAGTCCTCATGTGCCGGTGATGCTACCTCGTGCGAGGGTCTTTATCATGACTGCAACGTGCATGGATGGGGCATTTCCGGCTGTGGTATGCAGACTTGACTTTCGTTTAGTTTGCGTTTGTGTATGCCCGCGCGTTGCAGGCACTTTCACGCAGGGTCATTACAATCCAAGTATCCGTGGAGTGACGGAACCGAGCGACATGCTGCAACTGCCTGTGTTTTGCAGTGGAAGCAGTGGAACTATGGCGATTTTGCCGGCGGATTGCTTTGTTTGCAGCATTCTGTTCGAAGACAAAGAAAATGCGAGACAAAAGAATGTGGACCGCATTAGTCGAGCAGATGACTGAGCCAGCGGACTGGCTGTGGCCGTAGGAGCAAAAGGCGTAATATCAGTGTGCCCGTCGTAGTGTAGCGACTCAAAGAAAATGCACAGCGCCGACCGGCGCTGAGCAGTTTATCTGTGCGTATATCCGGACTGAGATACCAACGAAGGATTGCAACATTGCACAATGTGTACTGGGCAGCGCCTCTTAGTTTGAATGGCTGCACTGCTCGGCACGTAACAATTGCCATCTCGCGAGGTTCGCTTCGGTCCACTACGTGTTGTTGGAGCTAGTGTTTGGACGGGACGCGCAGCACTGGTCCGTGCGTTGCTCCTCAAAATGTCCTACGCCTCTTTCAATCCTTCTGAGGAACTGTCCGTAATTCGACTGGCCCTTTCCGTTGTTTCAAATGTTGAAATTCGTTTGCTGGAATTCTCGGGACCCTGGCGCTCGCGCCAAACAGTGCTCTTTGTGTCGAGCTTCATGCAGGCATATCGAAAACGAACAACATGTGGTGCGTGTGTCAGTCGGCTGCAAGCGTCACGCCAGACCTTTGCGAAGACAGTTTATGTCCTCCACTGTGGCTGTGGGCGCTATAAGGACGCCGCTCTTGAAGTGAAGCACTGCAAAGCATGAGAAATCTCGAGCAGCGCGACCGTTCAGATTGTAGACACTGGCGTGCCACAAAGCTGTGCTTTTCGCCTCCTATATAAACAATTGTACTGCAATGCCTGTCGGCTATTTGGTAGTAGCCATCATTTTGCCAGGATCAACGTGATGGTCCCGTGGTACTCGCTGTTTGGTGCGTCACACAGCGTGCTTTGAAAAGTTTAAAACCGTCGGGAATGCGCAGAAGGTGAGTTGCTTGTGCCTGTCGAGAACTATACAACGGAAGCCTTTTACGAGTGTTTGTGTTGGGCGGTGGTGCCACGGCGATTTCGACTGCGCAGAGCGTTGCCTGTCACATCACCTGGCAGACCGGCACGAGCAGAAAGGGAGCAGGCTGCCATTTTTCCTAAGGTGTCTCCCATACATTATGGCGCGGCTGTTTGAGCTTGCCTGTTCACTGTCCACAGTTGCACTCTGTCCGGGTGCTTGCTAGAATTTTCACTTTTCTTCGAAGGGCCCGTTGCTCCAAGTGCAAAGCATTCCCAGTAGTGAAACGCATAAAATTGTTCGGTGGAGTTGTGGAAATCACTAGTAGGTTTGTGCAGAGGACAGAGCTGCTTGCATGCAGTTGAAGGTTTTCTTTCGTTTGTTGGGAATGCGGGCTTCCTTTCGTGTCGGGCAGCGGATGAGTAAATGCAGCTTGAGACTTTTCCTTTCACGTTTGTGGACGAGAGTACGGAGTCGAACTCCGCTTTCCGAGACATCTTTGTTAGCATCGACTACTGGTTGGAGAGTGGTGGATGTTGTTGACCACACAACAACCCTCTCTTTTTTGCACAGTCCTAAGGGAACTGGTCTCTGGACCATGCAGTGTACCAGGTTTCAAGGACGACATAGCTCTGCTCCATCAGGAAGTGCGCCGAACATGGCTTTGAGTGTGGGCGATTTCGTGACAGCACAAGGCTTTGTCACGAAAGTGAATGCATCGCGATTCAGCAATTTTTGAGGGCAGTCCTCATATGCCGGTGATGCTACCTCGTGCGAGGGTCTTTATCATGACTGCAACGTGCATGGATGGGGCATTTCCGGCTGTGGTATGCAGACTTGACTTTCGTTTAGTTTGCGTTTGTGTATGCCCGCGCGTTGCAGGCACTTTCACGCAGGGTCATTACAATCCAAGTATCCGTGGAGTGACGGAACCGAGCGACATGCTGCAACTGCCTGTGTTTTGCAGTGGAAGCAGTGGAACTATGGCGATTTTGCCGGCGGATTGCTTTGTTTGCAGCATTCTGTTCGAAGACAAAGAAAATGCGAGACAAAAGAATGTGGACCGCATTAGTCGAGCAGATGACTGAGCCAGCGGACTGGCTGTGGCCGTAGGAGGAAAAGGCGTAATATCAGTGTGCCCGTCGTAGTGTAGCGACTCAAAGAAAATGCACAGCGCCGACCGGCGCTGAGCAGTTTATCTGTGCGTATATCCGGACTGAGATACCAACGAAGGATTGCCACATTGCACAATGTGTACTGGGCAGCGCCTCTTAGTTTGAATGGCTGCACTGCTCGGCACGTAACAATTACCATCTCGCGAGGTTCGCTTCGGTTAGCTATGCAATGTTGGTGCTAGTGTTTGCAGGAAAATCCAGCACTATTTAGTTCATGGCTCCTACTCAGAATGTGAGTGTTATCCTGCTTGCACTCCACCTGAGCAACTGTCCGTAATTCGACTGGCCCTTTCTGTTGTTTCAAATGTTGAAATTCGTTTGCTGGAATTCTCGGGACCCTAGCGCTCGCGCCAAACAGTGCTCTTTGTGTCGAGCTTCATGCAGGCATATCGAAAACGAACAACATGTGGTGCGTGTGTCAGTCGGCTGCAAGCGTCACGCCAGACCTTTGCGAAGACAGTTTATGTCCTCCACTGTGGCTGTGGGCGCTATTAGGACGCCGCTCTTGAAGTGAAGCACTGCAAAGCATGAGAAATCTCGAGCAGCGCGACCGTTCAGATTGTAGACACTGGCGTGCCACAAAGCTGTGCTTTTCGCCTCCTATGTAAACAATTGTACTGCAATGCCTGTCGGCTATTTGGTAGTAGCCATCATTTTGCCAGGATCAACGTGATGGTCCCGTGGTACTCGCTGTTAGGTGCGTCACACAGCGTGCTTTGAAAAGTTTTAAAAACCGTCGGGAACGACAGTTGGTACGCTGCCTGTGCCTGTCGAGAACTATACAACGGAAGCCTTTTACGAGTGTTTGTGTTGGGCGGTGGTGCCACGGCGATTTCGACTGCGCAGAGCGTTGCCTGTCACATCACCTGGCAGACCGGCACGAGCAGAAAGGGAGCAGGCTGCCATTTTTCCTAAGGTGTCTCCCATACATTATGGCGCGGCTGTTTGAGCTTGCCTGTTCACTGTCCACAGTTGCACTCTGTCCGGGTGCTTGCTAGAATTTTCACTTTTCTTCGAAGGGCCCGTTGCTCCAAGTGCAAAGCATTCCCAGTAGTGAAACGCATAAAATTGTTCGGTGGAGTTGTGGAAATCACTAGTAGGTTTGTGCAGAGGACAGAGCTGCTTGCATGCAGTTGAAGGTTTTCTTTCGTTTGTTGGGAATGCGGGCTTCCTTTCGTGTCGGGCAGCGGATGAGTAAATGCAGCTTGAGACTTTTCCTTTCACGTTTGTGGACGAGAGTACGGAGTCGAACTCCGCTTTCCGAGACATCTTTGTTAGCATCGACTACTGGTTGGAGAGTGGTGGATGTTGTTGACCACACAACAACCCTCTCTTTTTTGCACAGTCCTAAGGGAACTGGTCTCTGGACCATGCAGTGTACCAGGTTTCAAGGACGACATAGCTCTGCTCCATCAGGAAGGGCACCGAAGATAGCTTTGAGTGCGGGCGATTTCGTGACAGCTCAAGGCTTTGTCACGAAAGTGAATGCATCGCGATTCAGCAATTTTTGAGGGCGGTCCTCATATGCCGGTGATGCTACGATGTGCGAGCTTCTTTATCATGATTGCAACGTGCGTCGGTGACATTTTTGTGCTCGGGGATATGTCTGTGTTGTGGACAAGTTAATTCTTGGTTTAAGGAATTCATTGGATGAGGTCTCCTAATGGCATTTTTTTACATAGTTCAGAAACGCTATTGCGCCGAGGTGTCTGCACTGCGTTTGGTTGACAGGACTGTTGTTGGTGTTTTCGGATACGTAGGAGGTGGCGTAATTCCGGACTTTCAATAAATGAGCGTGTGTATGGTGAATATCTTTGCAGGTTGCTTGCACTGAAAGATTTTTCCAGACGCTGTTTTTAAGAATGTGCACAATAAAATGTTTCTTTTTGATTAAAATACCGTTTCGTCTCAAAGGATGTGCGGAATATGCGGAATATGTGAAACGCGCATACGCGTGAATCGGATAGTGGCAACGACCTTATTTCATAATGCAAGCACCATGAGTATTACCTTATGTTTCGGCAGGCTAAACGTAGTGCTGGAACGTGAATCTGGGTGGAATTTCCAAGATCGCGGGTTGTGTCTTTTTGATTGGCAATGAAGGCCTATTACATGACTGTCATTTCTCCTGCGCAAATAGGTGAAATGTCTGAACTGCTCGTTGGCACAGCAGCAAAGCTATTCGAACCGCAGCTGCATTGCCTGACCTAGTAATCTGCTTCCCGTTGCCTTGACCACCGTCTGCCAAAGGAAGTGCGCTGCTGGATAGACCTCCACAGCACCCTACAATTCAATTTTTTGCAAGTAACAAGCGAATCGGGGATGTGACCTGCAGATCATGAGTGATCCCATGCGTATAATATCATGCGGCTAATGGATTTTTAGCTTTCAAAAAGGCGATCGACAACACTGCTGTCCAAGGGAGCGTCGTTAACCTTCAGTGCTACATGTGTAAGATGCAGCGTTGCAGGCATAGAAGCAAGTCTTATCAACACAACTAGATAAAGGCTCACAGCAAGAAGAACAAGAAAAGCAAGTTATGCAAGGCATGCTGTGCTATGCTGTTGCATGATGCAAATGTAATGTGGCAATCTGTGTTCTTTCTTACACAAGTTGTCGCGTGCGCAAAAGTGCGCATTGTAGCGCAGGACCAACGGCGCAGTCACAACAGTAGTTTTGTGGAGAGAGAAGGGAAGTCATTTTTCATAGGTACGCCGAAAATTTCTTGTTATTATCTGAAGCATGTTACTGTTCCATAGCGTGGCTGTAAATGGATGTAGCGTTTTCGGATGAATTTGCTACTTTCGAGCCACACAACCCCCTTTACCCGTGCCAGAGAAAAGTCCATTCAGCAGAGCCTGTTACTACGACGGTCCAGGTGATGCCCGCGGCATATTTGCAGAGAGTAAGTATCGCATGACCGTTGCTCCATTTTGCATTATCCAAGTACGCACAGACCACCTGTCACAACGTGTGCTAAGGCGCTTTACGGCGTCCGCGTGTATTCCTTTGTATGAAACAGTTAATTTGGAGGTCATCTTAATGATGCAATATTCCCGTGACCTCTCGGATGTTTCTGAAAGATTGCATTGCAGCACACATTGTACGTGAACACTTCGCCCAACGTTGTTTCAAGTTTATGTTCATACGTCTTTGCAGCGAAGACACTGGAAAAAGCGAAAACTCGCTTTCGCGCCCACTCGCCTGCCTTATCAATATATATATTTGGTCGTCTGTAGCATCGTCTACAGAGAAGCAATTCTGTGCTACCTGGGTTAGAAGCGGCCTTGCAGGCGTAGAAGCAAGTCTTACCAACAAACAACAAAACCAGCTGAAGACTCACGGCAAGAAGCACAAGAAAAGCAAGTTATGCAAGGCATGCTGTGCTATGCTACTGCATTATGCAGTTGTTGTGTGTCCAAAAATGCATGTTGTAGCGCAGGAGCAATTGCGCAGTCATAACAGTAGTTTTGTTGAGAGAGAGAGGAAGTTATTTTTCATAGGTGCGCCGAAAATTTCTTGTTATTGTCTGGAGCATGTTACTGTTCCATAGCGTGGCTATAAATGGATGTAGCTTTTTCATTACAAGAAACGTGTGTCGTGCAGGTGTTTATAGAGTGCAGCGAGCGATGTAGTTGTGTGTGCGCTTGGACTGCTCTCTTCTTGTAAATATGTAGGCCTACTGCGTGGAAACATGTCATTAAATGCAGGGTCGTCTTTCCGTGCCTTTTCGTTTTTCTTGGCCATTCTTTTGTATCATATTTGGTGTCACGGCGTGCAGCGACAGCTCTAAGGATTTTGAGACAGCGCCTTCACAATGTAATCAAGTGGGCGAGAGAATAGTATTGCTGCTAACCTCACAAAGTAGCAGCAACGTACCTACAGCACAGTAGCTTCATGAAGGACTTCAGATTCCAGTGAAAGGCCTGCAAAATAATGTCATATCCAGCGAACATGCCGGCCTTGTCGAAGACGTCTTTACATCGAAGCGATTCCGTTTGAACTTGCTACCTTCGGGCCACACAAACCCACTTTACCCGTGCCAGAGAAAAGTCCATCCAGCTGAGCCTGTTACTACGACGGTCCAGATGATGCTCCCAACTGATTTGCAGAGAGTAATGCAGAGTGGCATATGAGTTTGTGCTCAACAAATTTTGTAGTTACGGCACTGGAGAAGGCCAGAACGTGCATTGTAGATTGCTTGTGTGCTTTGGCAATTTGTATTCGTGACTTTTCGTGGATCTGTTGGCGAAGGATTGGGAGTTTATGTTGCGCTGTCTGTGCTCAACCGTAGTTTGTTCGGCGAGAGAGCGCTGATATGCGTAGCAGCTTTAATCGATGTTCTTCTGTCACTACTTCCTTTTGTTTCGCGTAGAGTATACAATGATGGACCTCAAAAAGGACGAAAGCTGCTTAAGCGACAATGCAGAGAGTATGGCCTTCGGACATGATTTCTATGATAAACTGCTCGAGCTCCATGCAGACTGAACAAGACAATGAGCCCCTGCGCATGCGCTTTGGGGCTTCCTCTGAAGGGACCCCATAGGGCCCCCGCTGTCCTTCTGCTGCCATCTCAAGGTACTCCTAATATGTGCAACTGCAATAAGACCAATTCGTCAAGATCAGCTGCGTGCCGTGCAGCGTCGCAACGCATTCAAGCCAGAGGTCGAATTAATTTTAACTACGACAGCGTATCGTACAGCGTGGCGTTACATTGCTTCACATTGACTCGCTGCGCAATGTATAACATGTAAAGACTAGGGTTTTCAGTGGTCGTGGATATGATGGCGTTTACTGTTAGTATGTGCTCCTGCGCACATCCATCAGTCTACAGATGCTTGCATTGCTTCACTGTTGTGGTGCGTGACTACGGTTTTCGCTACAAATGTTTCTGCCACCATTTTTTTCAAAACTGCTCTTCAAGGTATACAGTGTTTGAATGTTCGCAGCCAACTATAGAAAGTGGGTTGCTGGCAAAAATGCAACACAAGAATTAGAAAAAAATTGACATATCTGCTCCAAGCTGCCGGTTTTGCATTGGTACGTTGCGTTCATTTATAATGTTGCGCACACATACTATCACGAAAAAGGCAGCGCTCAGAATTGCACCAGTTTTCACCTCTCTGTTTCGCGCACACTTATAAAAATGCATGTACAGCTGCTCCTGAACTTCCCGTAGTTTTCTTGCACGTGAAGCACCAAGCCAAAAAGTTGCATAAGATGTCCTGTGTCACGTGAATAGTGATGCGGTACCTTCCCACCAGTAGTTGCAAAGGCTGGCGCACATGCACTTGTGACATTCCCGCTCATAAGTCTGAATAATAACGTGAGTGCAAGGATTGCTGGTTTTGGCTCGTCTTTATGGGGAAATCTGACAAGGTACATCTTTCATGATGCTTCCAGGCTCATGCGGAGTAAAGACATATATTGATTGAAACGTTCCAATTTCCAGGCAGTTCGTTCAGTGCAGCTAGAAAGTAGTATTAATTTTCAGGAATGTGGTTTGTTATGCGTTCCTGTGTAAGCTTACCAAAGCTCAATTCCGATTGCATGCCCAATCGAACGTGGTGAAAACAACAAATCAACTTTTTCAGATGTCTTTTGTTATCCTTCCTGCTCTACATGCTGCTGATCGTAATGCATTGATTAAGTGCGATGGAGCACTAACAAGAATATGGCATAAGTGCGGGATTATTTAAGTGTTTTTTCTATGGTTGTGAAACCTGAAGTACACTCGCAAAGAACTATAATAATGTTTTCTTTTGCTCACCACGGTTCGACTGTGATCGAGAAGACGAATGTGCAATTTTCTGGCTAGCGTTGAACATTTTCCTGCCAGACTAAGTTTCGCGCTTACGGTAGAATACCGTGTCAGTTAAAAAGCCTCTGATGGCAATGCTCATGCTACAGATTGTGAGCTTTGGAAGGATCAAGAAGTGGCAATTTGAACGGGAATCCCATAGGAACTGAGAATTGCATTGCCAAGGTGTATTCTGCACGTCTTTCATAGAGTTGCTTGCCAAATGCTAGAATTATGAAATGCAGCTTTTTCTGTGCCCTGCGAGATTCGTCTTTCTACGAAGAGGAAACCGCCTTCTTTTCGTCTTACGCTCAACGCTCATCGGCTAGAGGACTGAAGGCAAACTGGGATTTCAGAGCGTGCGTCACGAAAGCTGCACGAAAAGATAAACAACGAAAGCGGACATGTGGAAAAAGCAACCTATGTGTTTTACTGTGCTTTTCGGTTCTTTCAAATGGCATACTGACCTGTTGCACTTTGCTCTAAATGGCTTTTATACTGGACGCGGAGCACTGCTGACTGCAATATCAAGTTTTTAATTCAAACGTTTTGCGTGTTATCAATATACCTGCTATGGGCACATATCTCACATGTTTTGGCGCCTTCATTTCACAGGCGGCTTTCAAGGGAGTACACAGCGCATCCCTACAAAGCAGGCCGTTTGCTTGCAGGTAAACGTCAGCGCAGGGTGATCTTTGGCTGCTTCCTGAGATTTGCACATAAAAGACATCCATGCACGCACAAATTGGCTATTCATTATCTTTTTGTAACGCACTCTGCAGTCCCTTTGAGTCGTCTCTCGTGCCTTTGCAAACAACATGAATAATCGTGGTGACAACAACGCAGTGTGCTTTAACAGGACGTATGCCTTCTAAATCACTGGAAGCGGTTGCTGCTTCTCTGTTACCCAACTATTTTCTCCGCGAAAGGCCGAATCCAGAGACGCTAGGAGTGTGCATGCCCGGCTCAAGCTGATGCTTCACATTCCACTGAGATGTTTCGATGCTGTGCCTCAACACTGTGCACACGCTATGTGATCATGTCAAAAAGCCTTGCCTGGAAAAACAGGACAGAGCTTGGCAGGAGTGGCTTTTGGCCTGGTAAAGTAAGCTTAGTCCCGCGCATTACAAGCAGTGAACAGTCATGCCTTCCAAGTTTACATATCCAGTCTCCCTATTAGTCTGGTTTGCGTCGACGCACATCACCTCAACTTGCGAATTGGCAAGCTTACAGGGGAATTTGTTGACAAAAGCAAGAGGATGCAGGTCACTTAAATGCATAAATATGCCTGCCGTCCCAGCTCGTAAGATGCAAAAGCCGCTTCTGAAGCTTGGAGTGTAGCAGCCTGCAACACATAAAAAGCGCTTTCTCGACGCGATTGAAATGCTTCTGCACACGCAAAGGCGTGTTACATACCTCTCTCAGCACGAAGAAATTGAGATTCTGGTGTAGTGACGCTGGGACGTTTTTTTGACAAAAGAGTTCATCATTACTTTATGTGTAACTAGAAAGTTCCGATCCATAAGCAGTTTATGTTGCAATGAGCTACGTTCTTAGTTGGTGCGTTGGATGCCCGATCAAAGCTGTATACCACAGCAGTGGGCTCAAGATCGGCTGTGAGAATGCTCATACTCACACGTAAGATGACGTGGGGTATAGGCAAGTAGGCGTACTTTCGTGGCTCGTATCTTTGCAATCTCCCCTTCCGCTTCTGCTGCCAGAGCGCGGTGGACAAAAGAGTAGAGTCTCCTACAATGCTCATCAGGCTCGATTCCAGCCTCAGTTTAGCGCTACAGGTCAAAGGTTGCAAATGGAGGACCCTTAGACTTTTGTGTGACCGGCGCCTCTTTGTTTTACCTGGAGGCGCCTAAGTGGCCTCAACAGGCTAAACAGTCATGACACTTTTACGACTTTCCATATTCTGTCAGCTGTTAGACCGGGTCTGTGTATCTATTAAGCACGCTTTTGCGTAACGTACAGAAAGTAAAGTCTAGAGATGAGCAAAACAGAAAACGGTGGTGGATTCAGCAATAAGCAGTGTGAACAGTTTCATTAATGCAGACTATTGAAAGTCGACGCAATAATAGGTGCCTGTGGGAAACATTTAATCAAGAAAATTGGTATAAAGGATTTTCGAACAAAAAATGGCTTTCCACTTTCCAGTGCACCTGGCACAGCTCTTGTGGTGTTCCCTCGCTGTTGTGGTGCTCCCTCGCTGTTGGAGTATTCGTGCGTCTACCTGGGAAGGATTTTCTGCCACTGTGGAGGCTGTAAACGAGTACAAAATACACAGCGCGGCTGTTTGACTAGTGCCAACGCACAATTATTCGTAGCCCGAAGATTTTTGTAGTTGAAGATATTATGGGAGGATGTGCGTCGCTTTTGCAAAATTCCAAAATAGCTCTTTGTGGCGATACAACGTGCAATAAAGCAAACAAAAATGTACGCAGAGGACAATTGTGTATTGTGTCACAAGAGTTCTGTTGGGATATTAGGTTTATTCAGTACATCAACTGGAATTCGGCATGCGTTAGCGTATGATACTAAGCATGTATGTTGTATTGTCAATCTCCTTACTTACAGATTGACAAGGACAGGCAGAAGGGAAGCGGCCTCGATCTCCAAGTTGAAGGTTGTTCACATGGTCATACCGAATTTCATGATTCAGTTCATGGGCATATAAACAAAATCGGCCTCTAGAGCATGGCGCTATCGCGTTAGGGAGTGGGTTACATTTATCGCAAAACAGACACATGACGCTTTGTTAGTTTCTCTTTGATACGTCACGAGTTTTTTTCTGTGTACTGATGAGGCTGGACCTGGAGGGAAAAGTGCGTGTTAAGCACGGAATTCAGTTTGATATGGGCAAGTGTGGGCCCCAAAGATGCCAACGCCAGGCGGTGAGCCTTTTAAACATGAACTAATCGTCTACAAGTGCTGTTTGGCTCGTTTAAAGTGCCGACCAGAGTGCTTCATAGTTAATGCACCTACGTTGACGCAGCAACGGTCGAAGTGCTTTTGCTCCGGCGTCACTTCCAATACTCGTAGGCTTTGATGCGAATTATCCTTGTGAATCTTGAGCTTGTTACAGATGCAAAATTTTTCACCGGAAGAGCTTGCTTTGTATTTGCAAAGCCTGAGAAATGGTGAGCTACTATAGCAGTCACTTGACGTAAATGCTGTCGCACCTAAGGCCCCGCTTCTTTTAGCATGCGCCGCGCACCATTATCACGCTTCAAGAAATACCGATGTGGGTCATGAGTCAACGGCATGTGGTTGATGCAGGGCGTATGTGGGATGCGCTGCGAGGCTCACAACTATATTTTGTGGAAACCTACCGCACAAAGCCTGCTAGGAGGACAATCAGCCATCGCTGGGAACCTGAAGTGTCGCAATAAAAAGTTTAATCCTCATCATGCAAAACAAATGGTTGAACCATCCATGTTTGGCAGTGACGTTTTCTGGCTGTGCAGTTTTGGCTGCGCGGCGGGCAAACATTTTCTACGATACTGGTTTTTGTGTTGTTATCAACGGTTGCAATCAACTTGCACACGATATGCCCCATGCTGTAATTTCCAAGCATTTTCTCGCGCATTGTCAAATATTTAATTGGAGACCGTTTCGTTATCATGAGCTTTTAGATGGGATCCTGTGTCTTCTTGGGCATTCATTGCCGCCCAGAGCCCAGAAACAGAAACTATAGGGAGTGCGTCGTTTGCCAAAAAAGATTTTTATAATTTCTCTGTGAAATAGTGAAATAGTTCCTTGGCGGTTCGCTTGTGTTTGTGTGTGGTCTGCTGGAAAGTCTCTCCGCGCCCTAAAGGCAGTATCGCAATACAACTTAGCTTCTGAACTGCCCAAATTAAACTTGTGCATCTGGGTCTCCACGACTGGATGCGAGGACGGCAAATTAAACATCTTGGGTGCCTACTTTGATGCACGGAGTATTGCTGACTCTGAAACATGGGCGCAGGAGCACTAGCAATCTACAGCATCTTCGTCCAGAGGGCCTTTCAAAAGTCACAGTTGCGTGAGCATCAAGAAACAAATGCACAGATTGTGCGTTGTTTTCGTTGTGCGAATGCCTCAAGTTGCATTATTGCTAAGTACGATGAGTTGTGCTAGGCTCTCGTGCATCTGTAGGGCAAAATCGGACTGTGACACGTGGTTGTCGTTCGTCCCAAATAACTGCCTAATGGATGTTGAACAGTTCCTTTTGCACTGTTGCTGTGGTGCAGACATCGAACGCAGCGCGGTGTAATGCGCTTTTGATACGAGAGACAGCACTGGGCTGTTATATATAGAGCGTAAGCTGATGCAATTCTGGTTACGTACATCTGGAATCACAGATTGGCCGTTGAACTTGAAGGGTTATTGACGCCTGGGTATCAGATGAGTATGATTGGCCAGAGCTAGTTAGGGCTCACCTTTTGCAAGGTAAAGAGTGTGGAGAACGCCCTCTGACTCTGCACTGGGCCTTGTATAAGCCTAGATTTTCATACCGTGCGGAAAATTGCGATTTCTCGACACCCATCACTCAGTTTTAGTGAAGCACCTCGGGCGTTTGCATGAAAACGCGAAGGTAAGTTTTTTTATTGCTGAAACTACGATGTTTGCTGGCGACGAACTGCAAAGGCTTGGACTGCAAAGGCTTGGCTGGGACTTTCCCATGATGAGCTCAAGGGCAAACGTACTTTCAATAGAATACGGGACATCCAGGCGGTGTGTCACGCATTTTTCATGAAGAGCGCGCCCGCCTGCGAACCAAACACGGGAAAGAGGCGTAGCTAATCAAACAGGCACAGTTCTGGGTAAAAGAATTAGCTAAACCGTACACAAGATAGCAGCCGAACAGGGCAGCAATTAATCAAATGCGAAGAACTGTAATCCGTGGACGAGAATAATATTCATTTTTGCATTGAAACTGGAGCTCTTCATAAGTGCTTGTAATGGCTGTCCCTAAGCCCTTGCATGACATAAGTCATGAAAGGTGTATTTCTTCTGAAGCACTTCACGCATGCCGAACATGGAGTTCCACGGATGAATCAAATTCCACAGTACACGCATGCCAAACAGCACACAATGAATGCCTCTGAACTGCGTATGGCCACTTGTTCACTTTGTACGTCGCATTCGTAGCGTGCACAGGTGGCAACGTAAAATGCCAGATAGTGCGTTTGACGATCATCATGGCACATCAAAAATAAGACAGTTGCGTAATAGATGGTTGGCTGTCAAGCGGGCGTCTGCAAACAACATTGTCTTGCGAGTGGCTATATTGTACTACAAGCAACTCGTTTACTCATCTCTTATAACGCACTAAGTCAAGTGAGACGTCATTGCAGTATATCTCTAATGCTAAACTGAAAATATCCTCCCTGAGCAGCAGGTCATATAGACCGATACTGTTATGCCCAGTGCTCTTAAGACTTCAGTGCCTCCCTTTTCAGTTAAACGCAACGTTGTTCGTGCATGCGAATTAATGTCTTCCAACACAGGTATCGCTTGCACAGCTCCGAAATCTCACTCTTCGGTCGGCCTGGCTACACAGTGCTACTTTACACCTAGCGAAGACCCGTTACAGCTTGGAGAGCTTATGAAACACCTTGCGTTTTCGCCGTTTCTACAGCAAGTGCGTTCAATTTGAAAGAACCGAACACTAGGCGCCAGTAGCTTGAAGAAGGATGTTACCACTTGCCTTGTGTTTTGCTTATTAGGGATCTAAGCTTTGGTGTCATATGGGTCGCTGCAGTTTGATGCTTATGCTTTAATTTGGTGTGGGCATCACTACCTTTTCTTCTCCCGATTTGCATATTTCTTCCAGAAGCACAGTTGCATACTAACTTTGGATTTAGCATGCGTCGCGCTTTTCGAGCACGTAAACTAACCAGAATATTTCTGTTGATCCAAGCTTCTTACGCAACATCGTCCAATGTGTCAGAGGAGAAAACGCCATGAGTATTGTAGCGGGGGCCACTGGTCGTGTGTAGATTTAGGTTGGAGTGGCTGATCTTGGAATTCTTTTTACACTTAAGACAATGGATGTTTAACTGCGAAAGAGTGTATAACTGCAATCAGGTCTTTCCTTTTTTGCATGAATTCCAGGATAAATACACTTTTTCCGTTCATTGTTGTGCCTACTCCCAAAGCTCTAGAAAGATATGCGGTAAAGCATTTCTCTTTATAGACCATATTTTTCGAAGGAGAGATGAGGCATTTCGGCAAATCGCAGTCCGTAAGCTTTGCACCTGTAACTGAAAAGGGGCAAGCAAAACATATAATAAATCACAGCAATCTACTGCTTCAAGCGAGCGCTTTGGTGACCTTGCCCTCCAGGTAATTTATATGGAGCGATGAACGGAGTAATGCGTGTTGGGTGTGAGTGCTGTTCAAAACTGTTTAGCACCAGATAAATTCGTGGCGAGTTATGAATTTGCCTAAAAAGACTCCAACAGTTCCGTACACAGAGAAAAGCACTCGCTGGACATTTCCTGTTGGTGAAACTGCGTGCCTTTGTGAACCTACCACTGAGAGTTTCTTGCTGAACATTCTGTGAGCAACGTAAGTGAAACAAATAAAAGCCTTGCTTGTGACATTACGACTTCATCGATAGTGTCGTTATTTCCTTCTATCGCATTTCTCCATGGAATCCACGATACGTCGGCTTCTAATGATTGCTTGCCTTGACACGTTGATGTGCAGGCACAGTTTGAAAAGGTGCCAGGCTGTGCGTATAACGAATATCGGTTCCGAGAAGTGTTTTTGCCGTACAGTTCTCGGTATACGACGATAGATATACTGTTTTGGAGGCGAAGAACAGCTATGCCACGCATAATCTCGCCACGATAGCAATGAAGTTTATTTTGCCCACGTAGTTCGCATGGTCTCACTCAAATTATAGCTCAGTGCTGTTCTTAGAATCTGAACAAACAAAGCCCTTGTCTAGCGTAAGAAAATGAAAGTGCAGGCATTGTCACGTAACCAAATAATGCTTATTCCTGTGCGTATACAAGGGCGACCTCAGTGCAAAAAATTCGCGTTGAAGAAGCGTATTCTTGTTTCCAGCTCGTACGTTTGCTTGGAAAAACAACATGAAATATCAATGGCAGAGCGATACTGGAGGAGCTTGGGCTTACCCCAAGGGGCAATGTTCATTATAGGCAGCCAAAGGCTACGTCTTGTGGCACTCTTTAGTGTCTTTCACCTGTCTAGTGGACCACACAATCTGCCGTGTTGTAATAGCTTTGCACCACTCACCAATAGACAATTTCTACGCTTAGACAGCACATAATGAGGACGAAGGACTGAGAGGCCCTTCGCTTTGTTTTGCTTCGCGGCTATGCGACAAATACTCGATGATTAGGACGTTTCGACTGCTGACGTGTGCAACTGTAGAAATTCATGACTGCAAGCCACATGCGCACCTTTATACAACTTCTTTTCCGACAGGATGTAAGTTTCATCCAGCACTCTGATTCTCTCGTCTTGGCGTGCGCTTCAAAGCAAGGACTAGTAGGCATATCAAGAGCACGGCGTTAATTTGGGCTGTTCTGGGACCAGAAAATATCTATATATTTGGGCGGCTTATTTTTGGTGTCTTCGGTGTATACGCTTGAGAAATCGTTGGCCATGATCGATGTCGCATGATCGTGTGTCGTCCTTCATGAGTGTTGAAAGCACCTGCGCAACGGCGCATTTAGATTTTTCAGCAAAATGCATGCAACGCGCAAATACCGTGTCACTGTAGAATCAAGGCGAGCAAGCTTGGTAGGTGGGTTATTGATGCGCCTGCAGGTACCTCAAGTGGCTGGCCCAAAGAGGGACAGCTATTTGTGGTACTTGCTGGTTAGCGACACCTTTATAGGCTTTTAAAGAGTAGGCTTTCGATGTTTTCGACGTATCCGCGTGTAGGAAGTACGCCGAAAGCCCCTGCGCGATATCATACTTACTGGCGGAATACCTCCATAAAAGGAAGGAGACACAAACGGAACTGTCCATTTGAGTGCTGCTGTCAGCAGGATTCGTAAACTGATTGTTCACGCAAAGCACAAGGCAAGAACAAATTCGGCTGCGTGTTCACTTATATTACTGTTTCTTGAATCTTGAGTTTTGATGGCGTAAGCACTTCCCATTGGTTGAATTAGTTGAATCAGTTCAGCGACAACTATGCGTCTTTCCCGAGGAGTGTTAGGGACAACAGTGTTCATCCTTCGCCTGATTGCCTTTGCAGTAGTATTAACGCGAAACGAACACACAATGCTGACGACAGCTTGACGTGCAACACTGCCATGCTGAGCCTTCTAACTTATAACGAAGTTACGTACGACATTTTTGCGTTGGCCAGTTCGTGAGGGTTATTGCAGCAGTATAAACGACGAAGGCATCCTACGACGTTGCCTACAGAACAAGATTTTTAAGCGTGAGACCAAGCGCTTTGAATAATGAAACGCTGTGTTCATTTGTTTGCATCAGAATGCCTATTTCAGATGTGATATTCAGAAAGCATTCATGAAACATCTGAAAGCACCAATCACAGAGTTGTACTTTCTGTTACTATGCACTAACGACGACCCAAGCCCTTGTGTCTGCTTGTAAAGTTAGGGATGATCGTCCTGCCGACTTGCTTTTTGTGGCGTGTTGAATGCACATCGATCCTGTTCAGCGTGCGTTGATTTTCTTCTTTTACTGCGACATACGCACTTACTGAGGAGACGCAGTATTGTAACTCTTTTTATTCACGAAATTGTTAGCATGAATCTTTCTCTGGGAATCGCTTCAGCTTAATATCTACTTTTCATGCGTCTGCATGCGAGCTCCATGGCTCCACAAATTGCGTAAACAACCAGCGTGTGCGCCAGATAATACATGTACAGTTAATTTGGAACTCAGCGTCATCTCAGAAATATGTTTTAAGCGTTCTGTTTAGGACCGAGCGTTGAGCTTCATGGCTACCTTAGTTTGGACAAAATAATGAATTGACGTTGCTGTTTTTTTCGGCGCCAGGAGAAAGAAAAAAGTAGCATGCTTGCAGGGAATTGAAACCAGAATGCAGTGATGAATTAGCGTTGCGTTCTAGTGCGCATGCTGTGAAGGTTGCGAGGCAGTATATTCATCGTCGTGCTTGCATTCCGTCGTTCGTCACCAAGAAGAGCCTGAACAACTCTTAAGATAACGCAAGCGAATCTTTCCGTTTTAGTGCATGTATCAACCTATGAAAGTAGATCTACAAAGTCATGTACAAATTGTTGGTTTCAGAGCCGGGATTACATGGTTATGGCATTGAGCTTGTCCACAATTCAACCATATGGCTGGCTCACAATCGCAGGAAGTACGCTGCTTACAGGGCAACTCACGCTTTTAAGGTAGACAAGCCGTCTAACACACTGTGATACGAAAATGATTCGGTTCGATGGCAGTTCCATCGTTGGCTTCCTCGGCATAAGGTTCACATACTTTCTGGAATGCAAGGGCGTTGCACGTCGCAACACGCTTTTCAGCTCTGGTGAGGAACAGCCAAACTCGAAGGTAGTGTTTTGCGTGTGTGAGGCAGTCAATGTTCAGCAACTATTGTAGTTTCCCCGAAAATTTCTCTTTGAAGCAATTTGCTTGCATTCCAGAGAGTATGTGAATCTTATACCGAGGAAGCCAAGGATAGCACTGAAACGCAACTCTTTCTAGAAGCGTTCGTACCTGTGAGGTAGGAAGTTGAAAACGGTCGCGTACAGCACAAGACTCCACAAGACAAACGCACAGCTTGTGATGAATGCAGTGGATATCCCGTGGAGGTAACTAGTAATTGGTAAGTGAACGCTTACAAAGCTTCGTGGCCAAAACCTGATGTCTCTGTATTCCTAGAGATCTTACTGGATTCGGTGTAAAGAGTGCACACCGACTTCTGAATTTTTCAAAATGGCAAGCAATTTTCCCCCTTCCAAACGTAAAACGTAGACAGACTTTTCGATTATTATTTGCATAATTGCTTGGAAAGCATTCAATAATCTGAGCACGTACACTGTAACCTTTAACAACCAGGGAGTGCAGACTTTTACATATATGAAAAGGCGCCCAGAACAGTGGATATCCATACCTATTGTGAAGCAAGCACGTCCGACAACCTGTTCACGGTCCCTGTAATGCGGAGTCACTAAGTACCTTTTGGAAAGCTTAAGCAGTAAAAGATTGCACTGGTACAACAAAAGGGCAACACTGACTCCTCTTGCAATAGTAGCACTGCATGTCGCAGCTGCGCGGTATTCATAGCTGTCTGCTATTTGTGGGTTCAGAGTTTTGCATGCTGTTTGGCGGGCATCACGTTTCCCACGGAAAGACATTGAGGGCATTTGTAAGACTGATTATGACACGTATTCATATATGAGATGTGGGGTACTTGGTGGTTTCGATGAGAGTATAGTGCTGCCTCGTCGTTTGTGTGACTGTGTATAAGCCAAGATAATTCGAATACCATCACTACGCATCGTAACAGGGTCATCGATGCCGTTGTTGAGGTGAGCACGGAACACCTCTGGGTTCAGGGGCAAGGCACAAAATGCACAACGGCTTTTCAGAGCAGATCGAGGAGGTGCATTGGGCCTCCAGGGAGTGGGTCAAATGTGTGAAAAATAAGAACTGACGGAGAAAAGCTGCAAAAACTAATGCACTACAGTGCAATATTTTGCTCTGGAAATAGCTGTATAGAGGGACTAAATTCATTGGAAGCCAGCTGTTCAGTAGATTGCCTTGATTAATTTCACTGGTTCGCATTGTCGTGCATGTGAATGTTTCATGCCTGCACGGTAGTTCTCATACGCGGCGTGCAGCCAGGCTTGAATAGTAGCTCTGGACGAAGGTTTCAATTCGCCTCTAGAAAAGACAATAATTCTCTTTATGAATGCATTGTATTTCTTGTTACGCACCAATTGACCAAAGCACTCTGCAGGAAGGACAGATCTTCATCTCTATTCTGAACTGAACAGTGCATTTCTGTAGGTATGAGGCGCAGTTGCGTGCGCGAGCGCCTATTTTATGCACTCTATCTGCCACATGCTTTCGATAGGTGTTAGTAACGGGTTTTACCACCGTTTTGAATCAAGCAGCACTGTCCTTACCAGATTGTACGTTTGCTAAGTCGCACACGACATGCGCAATCACAGCGTCTGAGCCACCACCTGTCTGTATAGCGATAGTGTATAAAATGGCCTCGCCATTTGCCCTTTTGTGTGTTATTTAGCTGTCGAACGCTAACCAAAAAGCAGTTCAGTGAACTGAGCTTTTAGAGCGTGCGTATGATGCTCAAGTGGTCCAGTTTGGACATGCGGACGTAACCTATTATGCTGGACCTTACGCAAAATCCACGAGACGTATTGCGTGCTTTCAAACTGACTTGTGTTCCCGAAGACATGGCCTCAGTACTAGCCAACTGCCAAAATATTGCACATACCATAAAATGTTTGAAAGAAACCGCCTTTAGAGCTGTAAAATGGTTCACGCATATTGAGGTAGAACTAATTGCTTGTCTTTGCCTGTCGGGAAACAACAGCAACGTATACAAAAATGCTGCTGGATTATTAGAATGCGCTCGAAAAAGGCCACGCGGGGAAACCAGTTACATGCAAAGATTTGCACTACTAGTCAAGCAATGGCATGTTGCTTTTCAAAGCCGTGCTCTACGTGTCGTGACTATCACGTTGATAGACCATACGTGGAATCACCGATTCCTTGCTTGGGTTTCACTTCTGTTTTGGACATAGGTTATATCTTTTTGACGAATCAGCTTTGCAGAACATCAGATCAAATGACTTTTATTCGACACATTGATACACGCTGCTTCTAAATGCAGCTGTCGTTCATACCAGCTTCATAATTGGTGAACAACTGCCCTCTGACACATAGCATATGTGAGCAAGCAGCAAACTACGAGGCCCTGGAGCCACGATAAGCTGTTTGTTGTGTACATGCATACATAGGGGAGAAAAATCCCATACTCGCGTTTCGGCGAGCAATGCTTGGCCTCATAAAAATTGTCTTTAGGACAACTTGTTCCCGAGCAACTACAAGCATCGGCTCCCGTTCTATGCACAGAAGACAGTAGGCAGCAATGGCGCGTGAGAAGTTTGCTAACTTCAGCCGTTGGATTGCATTTAAAAGTATGCCTGGTGATTAGCTCGAGAAGATTGTCTTCGAACTCCAGCCAGTAAGTGACGTGTGCCTCGCGAAGTCTCTACGCATTGTCTTGTAAGGAGGGAATGGATGGAACTCTGAAACGCAAGTAACTGAATTTGAGCAAATGCGGCAGATGTATCTCATAGGGTTAGATGATGAATATTTTAGGGGTGTCCTTTTAGTGTCCCAACCAGAAGTCCAATGTTCTTTGCATCATTCTTAAATGTTCTGTCGCTGGCATGAAGAAAATGAGTTCCCAATGGCTTGTAAACATGCGTCTGCACCGTTCTGTAGTGAGATGATAGGTAACAGTAAGTCGTCCATGAGTACGAATGCAGAGAGTAGTGGCTTGCATCGCTTCACCAGTGGCATGTTGTGGACGAAGGCGTTTTCCTTATAACTGAGATGACACCGCAATCAACATTACGAAACTCTGATTGACAGAGGATGCGCGTGTTCTCAACCTATGCTTGTAACCCGGGAGCGATCACCACTGAAGCAGACATTACGAGACGATGGCAGAGAGTACGAAGCAACAGTATTTCTCGTAGAATGTCTCGAAAAACGGACATCGGCTCATGTGTAGCTTTACTGGATATGTGCCCAAAAGGTGTTGGTCCCCTATCGAGATGCTCGGCACTGCGGTGACATTTGCCGTCCTACAATGTCCTGGGCGAAGCTTCTGCCGGGTTATAAGGCTCCGTGTACATCATTGAGCTGCATACGCAAATCGGCCGCAGAGAGTAAGATACTGCGCGTTCTTGCCAAGGGACAGACTCGTCTTTTGCTTTCAGGAGAAGCGCCTGGCAATGCACAGTTACAATGAAGATGCGCATAAGCTAGTCTGCAGTACAGTGACGACATAAACCCATACGAAGTGCGCTATTTGTGTAGCAGAGTGGTGAAGGTAGTGGAAATGACCTACGCGCAACGTCCCCAAAGTACAGCCTGCGCAAACTACTTGATGAACCGCTCCTCCACCTGTTTGCTTTTTGTATCGGTTCACAGAATTGAAGTCCGCCTTTACAGACAACCCCGAATTGGAAGAGAATACGCTGGAAGCCGCGTAAAAAAAAGTAACTCACCTACACTTTTTACTACATCTAATGCACGTCAGTTCCTGCATCAGCTTGGTGAGGGGCATACGCTGCGCCATCCTGGTTTAATCGCTGTGCAAAGCAGCTGCAGCGTTTACAGTTCTCGTAAAGCGGGAGAAGGCTGCATGCAGTAATTTCTATTATATTTTTCACCTGTCGTCATCCCAGCCCTGCATCAAGTACAAAAGTAACTTTGCCGGGGCATTGATTTACCAAGGAACCCCGATGAGTCTGTTGTTGGACATTCAGCTTTTGTCGTATTATTGGAAAGCAGTCACACATGTGTAGCCTGTATCAGGACTGCAATCTCGTTGATGTTTCCGGAAGGCTCGCTGAATTTTCCTGCAAACAAATACGTGGTTTCAGTGCAAGAACGACATTTTATTCGCTGCCTTTACGAAACACAGCTAGATATTTGTGTTTCACGAGTTTCATAAATTCCTCAGCAATTATATGAAACGATCCACGGCTTCGTCGTTTCCACGAGGTGAACAAAAATCAAGTGCGCCACGTGAAGAGACACAAAAAGCAAAGCGTTGTATTGCTCGTGAACATTCAGGTTGAAGTTCAGGCGTGGGAGGTCCCACAAGCAATAGAAACTATCCGATGCTGGAGCTGCCGCATAGTCGGCCTTGTACTTAATTAGCTACTAAGGAGCAGTGCAAGACATTCACCAGAAAGTTTGGTATACCGTCAAAGCGCGCAATATCTCGATTGGTGAGGCCGCGAGAGACGTTGCATCAGCAGCAGAGACGCTGCCACGAAACACAGCGCTGTGCATGCCCTGACGCAATTTGTTCCTTGGTTTGCCTTGCTTCGCCGTTGTTTGTGGTTCGGACGAAATAGCCCAGCAACCACGAAAGAAGCTACCTTGGTGTTCTTCAGTTGACGCAGGCGGCTTGCAGTAGTCAGCCAGACGCACAGGCTGAGCACGACCACTCTCCATCCTACCGGGAAGCTGCTCAGATGATGAAGTATTCGCGTGCGCTTACACGTCAGGCCGAATGGGCTGGCACTTTGTGCTTCAGGAGTTGCGTAGAGGAATGCTCGTTGACTGCATACCTGTTGTCGACGCATGCCGCTGCAGGCAGTCACCGCAAAGTATGGAACACGTGGTGTGAATGTTCGCGGTTCATTTGGTAGCTCTTTTGGGAGAAGCGCTGCGTTGCGGAGAGGAGGCGGGAAGGGGCGATGTGTCCCAGCGTGTTTGTTGTCTATCATTCTCTCGCTATGAAAGGTTCGGCAGGGCATGGCGAGCGTCGCATCTTTGGCTGTGCCTTTCGACTCAGCTACGTCGAACTGGAGTGCTGGCTTCACAGCAAGTTGCAAGGCACTTCATTCGCGCGTCTTCAGTGCTGCCTTCTAGATCGAGTGTTCTCCTACGTGCTTCCTAGGCAGTCTTTTCTTCCTTGTCGTGCATCTACTTTTGTCTAGGGCGCACAATTTGAAGCTGCACCAATTTCGCAAGGTCGGGCGTGATATTAATGTTATTCTATTCGCCTCAAAACGCGCAAGGCGAAGACCAATGCGGATGACGCCACTTCTTCTACAAGTGTTTCGACACTTCCATCTCTCAGCTGTCACAGTGTTCCAGATGCCTGCTGTTTGTGAATCGCTGCACTGGGCGTGCCTTCGTGCAGCTCCGTAACGCAGTCTGCCTGACGCTGCAGCTCTGAACATCCCGAGATGCTGGGTCCTGTTTCGACGGCTGCATGAAATGTTCTTCCGACTTACACTGTAGGTGTTATCAATATCCTTCAGAAACTGCGACGCACTATTGCTACTGCTGCCTGTTCGATGTGTTTTGGTGGAAGGTGTGTTTGGCTCGGAGACGCCCTAATCCGTATCGCATTTTGTTGGTTTTGCCATCCGGAAGCCGAGGATCAGGTGCGGTACGGACAAGGCATACGAGAGCCACGGTGTTTCATTTTGAATTTTGCAGATCTGGAGAAAAGCGTTATTCCTAAATATGTGGCTTGAGAATCTTTGCGCTGCTTGCCGGCACTTTGAACGCGGAAGACGCTATCTCCAAAGCAACAGGTCCGGCGTGTTTTCAACGGTTTGCCTCGCGAATCGAGTCTCGTCTGTTTATCTGGGCAAAGCATGTCTAGCAGAGCCCCTCGATCCAAGCTGAAAGCAAAGGCCTTAAACGAGCTCAAGGGAAAGAAACAGAACAATAGTATAGAGGCATAGTCAGAGGCAATACCGGCAGTGCCACTATACCGCCGATGTTGCCCCTGACAAGGTGACGTTAGCGGCAGATAGAGGTTCCGATCGTTGTTCGTCATATTGGCATATCCTTAAAGGGAAATGGCTGCAGTACTTGCTTTGGAGTCGCCAAGCACTCTTGGAGTATTGGTGCGGTGCAGAAGTGGCATACCCGTCTTTGATATTTCGAAGGTGATAACTGAAGTGCTGGCCCAACATGGGACGGCTGAGTGGTGATTCAGAAGGTTGTTTTGAAGCAAGGAATTGGTGTGCGTCACAAAGGCGGCCGTGCACAACGGGCTGGGCCAATCTCGACCGCGTAGGTCTCGCGCAGTGCGGCAAGGGTCACGGGCCACCTACTGTGCAGCACGTTTGTCAAGCGCAGGTGTTGGTGTTATTCTGGAGAGGCAACATATTTTAAGATGAGGTGCATTCGGAAGCGGGGCTATTGAGCATTTTGTGGCTAGTGGATGCAGACGCTTGCTGGCCATGCTTTCTTTTAACTTTTTGCGTAGCCGCTGTATTTTGTGAGAATGTGTTTTGCGTTTTACAGCACTTGCCGTGCGTTGACGCAGCTGCTTGTGGAGCCGTGGAGCTTTCACATTTGTCTACGCCGTTCAAGAAGAAGTTGTGTTTCGGTTGATGCTCAACTGGCAGGATAGAGGAAAATCGCACCTATCAGTACGCCGCAAGGACTTGCGTTAAATGACCGCATTTGAAGTGCGCGTCTACATTAATGCATGTCTTCAAGGCGTGGCAATACCGCATAGCCGCAGTAGGAGGAATGACGGCAACTCTGGAGATGATGCTTGACGCTTTGGGCAGGCTTTCAACTTCGTGCGCGACGAGCTGGGCTTAACGGTATACGTCATGTTGATTTGTCAGGCTCTGACTCTACGGAAGCTGACGGGCATTGGGCTTGCTGAGCACGCAGCCTGTGGGTTTCAAGGCATGCATAAAGAGGCGCAGACATGTTTGAGGCGTGGAGCAAAAATAGTGCTTGTCCCTGCACCTATGTGATTGCGGAGTGCATTATGCAGCTCTGTCTGTGAGTCAACGAGAGGGTCACATTGAAAACACGCGACGCAAGCGGCTTGAGATACTGGCCAGGACAACACTGCAGTGATAAATGAGGCAGACACGACAAACAAATTTGAATGCCATTGCTGTGCGATTCATGTGCAGAATGTTTTTCGCGTGTTCGTGGCAGAGGTTCAAAGGACTCGGACATTGCTTATGCAAGGGCAGGGGACACCTGTGCTTACGCACTTGATGAGAGCAGTTGCGTGCCTTGCACTGTAGGATGTCTTCTTTGTTGCGGTATTTCCGGGCCTCCCCTACACTTGTGAATAATGGAACCAGTAGAGGAGCGATGATTGCCATGGAGCTAGGTCTAGAGCGTCACAGGAAGCGGTGAGAGGCTGAGCGTGCGACACTTGCAGTTTTGTACAGTTCATGCACTCAATTACGTGCCTCCACAGACGGTGAGTTACACGCCAGGCGTGGTTTCCGCGAATGCAAGCAGTAGCCAGCTCATGGAGCATCTGCTACGTTTCGCACTTTTGGCGTCTGCTGGCCACGTTGTATCTGCGAACCCAATCTGAGTTGGAAACCATGAATGCATTAAGTATTCTGGCTTTTGCATATCGGATATGCGCGCCGGTCCGCACTGCAATGGTGGTCCTGTTCCAAAAAGATTTGGAAGACGCCAGGAGGAGTAAAAAGGATATCGGCTGGAGACGGCGAGAGGATAGTGGGTGTAGCGGCGGTGGGCGTTCACGTCAAGAATGAATGATTCCACGCGCCTTAGAGTGTGTCCTTTCCTAGAGCCTCCGTAGTGTCGGCGCTGTATTGAAGCGCTTAGAGTGTGTTCTTTCCTAGAGCCTCCATGATGTCGGCGTTGTACTGAAGCGGCTGAGGCGAATCAGTGCGTGAAGTTCGGCTGAAATTCCAGCGTGGCGTTAAAGCGCGCAATATCTCGATTGGTGAGGCCGCGAGAGACGTTGCATCAGCAGCAGAGACGCTGCCACGAAACACAGCGCTGTGCATGCCCTGACGCAATTTGTTCCTTGGTTTGCCTTGCTTCGCCGTTGTTTGTGGTTCGGACGAAATAGCCCAGCAACCACGAAAGAAGCTACCTTGGTGTTCTTCAGTTGACGCAGGCGGCTTGCAGTAGTCAGCCAGACGCACAGGCTGAGCACGACCACTCTCCATCCTACCGGGAAGCTGCTCAGATGATGAAGTATTCGCGTGCGCTTACACGTCAGGCCGAATGGGCTGGCACTTTGTGCTTCAGGAGTTGCGTAGAGGAGTGCTTGTTGACTGCATACCTGTTGTCGACGCATGCCGCTGCAGGCAGTCACCGCAAAGTATGGAACACGTGGTGCGAATGTTCGCGGTTCATTTGGTATCTCTTTTGGGAGAAGCGCTGCGTTGCGGAGAGGAGGCGGGAAGGGGCGATGTGTCCCAGCGTGTTTGTTGTCTATCATTCTCTCGCTATGAAAGGTTCGGCAGGGCATGGCGAGCGTCGCATCTTTGGCTGTGCCTTTCGACTCAGCTACGTCGAACTGGAGTGCTGGCTTCACAGCAAGTTGCAAGGCACTTCATTCGCGCGTCTTCAGTGCTGCCTTCTAGATCGAGTGTTCTCCTACGTGCTTCCTAGGCAGTCTTTTCTTCCTTGTCGTGCATCTACTTTTGTCTAGGGCGCGCAATTTGAAGCTGCACCAATTTCGCAAGGTCGGGCGTGATATTAATGTTATTCTATTCGCCTCAAAACGCGCAAGGCGAAGACCAATGCGGATGACGCCACTTCTTCTACAAGTGTTTCGACACTTCCATCTCTCAGCTGTCACAGTGTTCCAGATGCCTGCTGTTTGTGAATCGCTGCACTGGGCGTGCCTTCGTGCAGCTCCGTAACGCAGTCTGCCTGACGCTGCAGCTCTGAACATCCCGAGATGCTGGGTCCTGTTTCGACGGCTGCATGAAATGTTCTTCCGACTTACACTGTAGGTGTTATCAATATCCTTCAGAAACTGCGACGCACTATTGCTACTGCTGCCTGTTCGATGTGTTTTGGTGGAAGGTGTGTTTGGCTCGGAGACGCCCTAATCCGTATCGCATTTTGTTGGTTTTGCCATCCGGAAGCCGAGGATCAGGTGCGGTACGGACAAGGCATACGAGAGCCACGGTGTTTCATTTTGAATTTTGCAGATCTGGAGAAAAGCGTTATTCCTAAATATGTGGCTTGAGAATCTTTGCGCTGCTTGCCGGCACTTTGAACGCGGAAGACGCTATCTCCAAAGCAACAGGTCCGGCGTGTTTTCAACGGTTTGCCTCGCGAATCGAGTCTCGTCTGTTTATCTGGGCAAAGCATGTCTAGCAGAGCCCCTCGATCCAAGCTGAAAGCAAAGGCCTTAAACGAGCTCAAGGGAAAGAAACAGAACAATAGTATAGAGGCATAGTCAGAGGCAATACCGGCAGTGCCACTATACCGCCGATGTTGCCCCTGACAAGGTGACGTTAGCGGCAGATAGAGGTTCCGATCGTTGTTCGTCATATTGACATATCCTTAAAGGGAAATGGCTGCAGTACTTGCTTTGGAGTCGCCAAGCACTCTTGGAGTATTGGTGCGGTGCAGAAGTGGCATACCCGTCTTTGATATTTCGAAGGTGATAACTGAAGTGCTGGCCCAACATGGGACGGCTGAGTGGTGATTCAGAAGGTTGTTTTGAAGCAAGGAATTGGTGTGCGTCACAAAGGCGGCCGTGCACAACGGGCTGGGCCAATCTCGACCGCGTAGGTCTCGCGCAGTGCGGCAAGGGTCACGGGCCACCTACTGTGCAGCACGTTTGTCAAGCGCAGGTGTTGGTGTTATTCTGGAGAGGCAACATATTTCAAGATGAGGTGCATTCGGAAGCGGGGATATTGAGCATTTTGTGGCTAGTGGATGCAGACGCTTGCTGGCCATGCTTTCTTTTAACTTTTTGCGTAGCCGCTGTATTTTGTGAGAATGTGTTTTGCGTTTTACAGCACTTGCCGTGCGTTGACGCAGCTGCTTGTGGAGCCGTGGAGCTTTCACATTTGTCTACGCCGTTCAAGAAGAAGTTGTGTTTCGGTTGATGCTCAACTGGCAGGATAGAGGAAAATCGCACCTATCAGTACACCGCAAGGACTTGCGTTAAATGACCGCATTTGAAGTGCGCGTCTACATTAATGCAAACGATGTCTTCAAGGCATGGCAATACCGCATAGCCGCAGTAGGAGGAATGACGGCAACTCTGGAGATGATGCTTGACGCTTTGGGCAGGCTTTCAACTTCGTGCGCGACGAGCTGGGCTTAACGGTATACGTCATGTTGATTTGTCAAGCTCTGACTCTACGGAAGCTGACGGGCATTGGGCTTGCTGAGCACGCAGCCTGTGGGTTTCAAGGCATGCATAAAGAGGCGCAGACGTGTTTGAGGCGTGGAGCAAAAATAGTGCTTGTCCCTGCACCTATGTGATTGCGGAGTGCATTATGCAGCTCTGTCTGTGAGTCAACGAGAGGGTCACATTGAAAACACGCGACGCAAGCGGCTTGAGATACTGGCCAGGACAACACTGCAGTGATAAATGAGGCAGACACGACAAACAAATTTGAATGCCATTGCTGTGCGTTTCATGTGCAGAATGTTTTTCGCGTGTTCGTGGCAGAGGTTCAAAGGACTCGGACATTGCTTATGCAAGGGCAGGGGACACCTGTGCTTACGCACTTGATGAGAGCAGTTGCGTGCCTTGCACTGTAGGATGTCTTCTTTGTTGCGGTATTTCCGGGCCTCCCCTACACTTGTGAATAATGGAACCAGTAGAGGAGCGATGATTGCCATGGAGCTAGGTCTAGAGCGTCACAGGAAGCGGTGAGAGGCTGAGCGTGCGACACTTGCAGTTTTGTACAGTTCATGCACTCAATTACGTGCCTCCACAGACGGTGAGTTACACGCCAGGCGTGGTTTCCGCGAATGCAAGCAGTAGCCAGCTCATGGAGCATCTGCTACGTTTCGCACTTTTGGCGTCTGCTGGCCACGTTGTATCTGCGAACCCAATCTGAGTTGGAAACCATGAATGCATTAAGTATTCTGGCTTTTGCATATCGGATATGCGCGCCGGTCCGCACTGCAATGGTGGTCCTGTTCCAAAAAGATTTGGAAGACGCCAGGAGGAGTAAAAAGGATATCGGCTGGAGACGGCGAGAGGATAGTGGGTGTAGCGGCGGTGGGCGTTCACGTCAAGAATGAATGATTCCACGCGCCTTAGAGTGTGTCCTTTCCTAGAGCCTCCGTAGTGTCGGCGCTGTATTGAAGCGCTTAGAGTGTGTTCTTTCCTAGAGCCTCCATGATGTCGGCGTTGTACTGAAGCGGCTGAGGCGAATCAGTGCGTGAAGTTCGGCTGAAATTCCAGCGTGGCGTTAAAGCGCGCAATATCTCGATTGGTGAGGCCGCGAGAGACGTTGCATCAGCAGCAGAGACGCTGCCACGAAACACAGCGCTGTGCATGCCCTGACGCAATTTGTTCCTTGGTTTGCCTTGCTTCGCCGTTGTTTGTGGTTCGGACGAAATAGCCCAGCAACCACGAAAGAAGCTACCTTGGTGTTCTTCAGTTGACGCAGGCGGCTTGCAGTAGTCAGCCAGACGCACAGGCTGAGCACGACCACTCTCCATCCTACCGGGAAGCTGCTCAGATGATGAAGTATTCGCGTGCGCTTACACGTCAGGCCGAATGGGCTGGCACTTTGTGCTTCAGGAGTTGCGTAGAGGAGTGCTTGTTGACTGCATACCTGTTGTCGACGCATGCCGCTGCAGGCAGTCACCGCAAAGTATGGAACACGTGGTGCGAATGTTCGCGGTTCATTTGGTATCTCTTTTGGGAGAAGCGCTGCGTTGCGGAGAGGAGGCGGGAAGGGGCGATGTGTCCCAGCGTGTTTGTTGTCTATCATTCTCTCGCTATGAAAGGTTCGGCAGGGCATGGCGAGCGTCGCATCTTTGGCTGTGCCTTTCGACTCAGCTACGTCGAACTGGAGTGCTGGCTTCACAGCAAGTTGCAAGGCACTTCATTCGCGCGTCTTCAGTGCTGCCTTCTAGATCGAGTGTTCTCCTACGTGCTTCCTAGGCAGTCTTTTCTTCCTTGTCGTGCATCTACTTTTGTCTAGGGCGCGCAATTTGAAGCTGCACCAATTTCGCAAGGTCGGGCGTGATATTAATGTTATTCTATTCGCCTCAAAACGCGCAAGGCGAAGACCAATGCGGATGACGCCACTTCTTCTACAAGTGTTTCGACACTTCCATCTCTCAGCTGTCACAGTGTTCCAGATGCCTGCTGTTTGTGAATCGCTGCACTGGGCGTGCCTTCGTGCAGCTCCGTAACGCAGTCTGCCTGACGCTGCAGCTCTGAACATCCCGAGATGCTGGGTCCTGTTTCGACGGCTGCATGAAATGTTCTTCCGACTTACACTGTAGGTGTTATCAATATCCTTCAGAAACTGCGACGCACTATTGCTACTGCTGCCTGTTCGATGTGTTTTGGTGGAAGGTGTGTTTGGCTCGGAGACGCCCTAATCCGTATCGCATTTTGTTGGTTTTGCCATCCGGAAGCCGAGGATCAGGTGCGGTACGGACAAGGCATACGAGAGCCACGGTGTTTCATTTTGAATTTTGCAGATCTGGAGAAAAGCGTTATTCCTAAATATGTGGCTTGAGAATCTTTGCGCTGCTTGCCGGCACTTTGAACGCGGAAGACGCTATCTCCAAAGCAACAGGTCCGGCGTGTTTTCAACGGTTTGCCTCGCGAATCGAGTCTCGTCTGTTTATCTGGGCAAAGCATGTCTAGCAGAGCCCCTCGATCCATGCTGAAAGCAAAGGCCTTAAACGAGCTCAAAGGAAAGAAACAGAACAATAGTATAGAGGCATAGTCAGAGGCAATACCGGCAGTGCCTCTATACTGCCGATGTTGCCCCTGACAAGGTGACGTTAGCGGCAGATAGAGGCCCCGATCGTTGTTCGTCATATTGACATATCCTTAAAGGGAAATGGCTGCAGTACTTGCTTTGGAGTCGCCAAGCACTCTTGGAGTATTGGTGCGGTGCAGAAGTGGCATACCCGTCTTTGATATTTCGAAGGTGATAACTGAAGTGCTGGCCCAACATGGGACGGCTGAGTGGTGATTCAGAAGGTTGTTTTGAAGCAAGGAATTGGTGTGCGTCACAATGGCGGCCGTGCACAACGAGCTGGGCCAATCTCGACCGCGTAGGTCTCGCGCAGTGCGGCAAGGGTCACGGGCCACCTACTTGCAGCACGTTTGTCAAGCGCAGGTGTTGGTGTTATTCTGGAGAGGCAACATATTTCAAGATGAGGTGCATTCGGAAGCGGGGCTATTGAGCATTTTGTGGCTAGTGGATGCAGACGCTTGCTGGCCATGCTTTCTTTTAACTTTTTGCGTAGCCGCTGTATTTTGTGAGAATGTGTTTTGCGTTTTACAGCACTTGCCGTGCGTTGACGCAGCTGCTTGTGGAGCCGTGGAGCTTTCACATTTGTCTACGCCGTTCAAGAAGAAGTTGTGTTTCGGTTGATGCTCAACTGGCAGGATAGAGGAAAATCGCACCTATCAGTACGCCGCAAGGACTTGCGTTAAATGACCGCATTTGAAGTGCGCGTCTACATTAATGCAAACGATGTCTTCAAGGCGTGGCAATACCGCATAGCCGCAGTAGGAGGAATGACGGCAACTCTGGAGATGATGCTTGACGCTTTGGGCAGGCTTTCAACTTCATGCGCGACGAGCTGGGCTCAACGGTATACGTCATGTTGAGTTGTCAAGCTCTGACTCTACGGGAGCTGACGGGCATTGGGCTTGCTGCGCACGTAGCTTGTGGGTTTCAAGGCATGCATAAAGAGGCGCAGACGTGTTTGAGGCGTGGAGCAAAAATAGTGCTTGTCCCTGCACCTATGTGATTGCGGAGTGCATTATGCAGCTCTGTCTGTGAGTCAACGAGAGGGTCACATTGAAAACACGCGACGCAAGCGGCTTGAGATACTGGCCAGGACAACACTGCAGTGATAAATGAGGCAGACACGACAAACAAATTTGAATGCCATTGCTGTGCGTTTCATGTGCAGAATGTTTTTCGCGTGTTCGTGGCAGAGGTTCAAAGGACTCGGACATTGCTTATGCAAGGGCAGGGGACACCTGTGCTTACGCACTTGATGAGAGCAGTTGCGTGCCTTGCGCTGTAGGATGTCTTCTTTGTTGCGGCATTTGCAGGTTTCTCGTATACTTGTGAATAGTGGAATCAGTAGACGAGGGGTGATTGCCATGGAGCTAGGTCTAGAGCGTCAGAGGAAGCGGTGAGAGGCTGAGCGTGCGACACTTGCAGTTTTGTACAGTTCATGCACTCAATTACGTGCCTCCACAGAAGGTGAGTTACACGCCAGGCGTGGTTTCCGCGAATGCAAGCAGTAGCCAGCTCATGGAGCATCTGCTACGTTTCGCACTTTTGGCGTCTGCTGGCCACATTGTATCTGCGAACCCAATCTGAGTTGAAAAGCCATGAATGCGTTACGTATTTTGGTTTTTGCATATCGGATATGCGCGGCGGTCCGCACTGCAATGGTGGTCCTGTTCCAAAACGATTTGGAAGACGCCAGGAGGAGTAAAAAGGATATCGGCTGGAGACGGCGAGAAGATAGCGGGTGTAGCGGTGGTGGGCGTTCACGTTTTAGCTCAAGAATGAATGATTCCACGCTCCTTAAAGTGTGCCCTCTCCTAGAGCCTCCGTAGTGTCGGCGCCGTCGCCCTATTTAAGTGCTTAGAGTGTGTCCTTTCCTAGAGCCTCCATGATGTCGGCGTTGTACTGATGCGGCTGAGGCGAATCAGTGCGTGAAGTTCGGCTGAAATTCCAGCGTGGCGTTAAAGCGCGCAATATCTCGATTGGTGAGGCCGCGAGAGACGTTGCATCAGCAGCAGAGACGCTGCCACGAAACACAGCGCTGTGAGTGCCCTGACGCAATTTGTTCCTGGTTTGCCTTGCTTCGCCGTTGTTTGTGGTTCGGACGAAATAGCCCAGCAACCATGAAAGAAGCTACCTTGGTGTTCTTCAGTTGACGCAGGCGGCTTGCAGTAGTCAGCCAGACGCACAGGCTGAGCATGACAAATCTTTCATCCTACCAGGAAACTGCTCAGTACAAGCGCGCAACGCTGCAGGAGGTATGGCATATGCTTTGTGAACTTATCATTTGGATCATCGTTTCTACTTACCTTTCTTGCATGGTTAACACGGCCAAGTGCAAAGCACACTGCTATCGAAAAATTCTAGAGCTGGAAACTAGGTCGAACACGAAGGGCGTACGTTCCGTCAATCAAGTGACCATAGGGGACGAGTTCTTGAGAATTTACCTGGCGAGGCATGTGTCTCGTGTATTTTTCTGCTCAAATGTCGTATAGAAAAACGCGTCCGTCCAAATGCAAGGTGAACACCTTACACTTGCCCAAAAAAGGGACAGAACAGGAGTGCAGAGGCATCTCTGATACAACCGATATTACTCCTAATTAGGTGACTTCAGTGCCAAAACAGATGGCGGCTACGCTCGTTGTTAATCACAGTAGCCAATCACGCACGGGCAGTGCCTGAAAGACGTGCTGTGAGCGTGCCAAGCACCCTTGGAAATAGCTGTGCGTTGAAGAAGCGACACGCGTCTCTTTGGCATTTCGTTTTTGATCTTTGCACCTTGGTAAAACACACGATTGATCAATGCCCGACTAGGGGACCTCTCCTAAACAAAGAAAAACGTTTGCACCATCGGCAATCCCGAACAGAGAGCCGATGCAGACCTGCGTGGAATCGCAGTTCGTGAGTCACATGATATCCGGAAAAAGTGATAAACGCATGCTGCGCACTATGCATTGCAAACTCGACTGTTGGAACCTAGCGTGTCTTCTAACAAGCATCATTCGAATATGGCGCTATTCACTGTTCTTTGACACGCTACTTAGCTGCTTACAATTCTCTCCCCATGGCTAGGTTTCGCCTAGCCACGGTATATTGTCAGAACGTGTTTTTGCGTTTTACAGCACTTGCCGTGCGTTGACGCAGCTGCTTGTGGAGCCGTGCAGCTTTTCTTTTTGTCTATGCCATTCAAGAAAAAGTTGTGCTTCGGTTGATGATCAACTGACAGGATAGAGGAAAATCGCACCTATCAGTACGCCCCAAGGACTTGCGGTAAATGCATGTCTTCAAGGCATGGCAATACCGCATAGCCGCAGTAGGAGGAATGACGGCAACTCTGGAGATGATGCTTGACGCTTTGGGCAGGCTTTCAACTTCATGCGCGATGAGCTGGGCTCAACGGTATACGTCATGTTGATTTGTCAAGCTCTGACTCTACGGAAGCTGACGGGCATTGGGCTTGCTGCGCACGTAGCTTGTGGGTTTCAAGGCATGCATAAAGAGGCGCAGACGTGTTTGAGGCGTGGAGCAAAAATAGTGCTTGTCCCTGCACCTATGTGATTGCGGAGTGCATTATGCAGCTTTGTCTGTGAGTCAACGAGAGGGTCACATTGAAAACACGCGACGCAAGCGGCTTGAGATACTGGCCAGGACAACACTGCAGTGATAAATGAGGCAGACACGACAAACAAATTTGAATGCCATTGCTGTGCGTTTCATGTGCAGAATGTTTTTCGCGTGTTCGTGGCAGAGGTTCAAAGGACTCGGACATTGCTTATGCAAGGGCAGGGGACACCTGTGCTTACGCACTTGATGAGAGCAGTTGCGTGCCTTGCACTGTAGGATGTCTTCTTTGTTGCGGCATTTGCAGGTTTCTCGTATACTTGTGAATAGTGGAATCAGTAGACGAGGGGTGATTGCCATGGAGCTAGGTCTAGAGCGTCAGAGGAAGCGGTGAGAGGCTGAGCGTGCGACACTTGCAGTTTTGTACAGTTCATGCACTCAATTACGTGCCTCCACAGAAGGTGAGTTACACGCCAGGCGTGGTTTCCGCGAATGCAAGCAGTAGCCAGCTCATGGAGCATCTGCTACGTTTCGCTTTTTTGGCGTCTGCTGGCCACGTTGTATCTGCGAACCCAATCTCAGATGAAAAACCATGAGTGCATTACGTGTTGCCGCTCCGCACTGCAATGGTGGTCCTGTTCCAAAACGATTTGGAAAATGCCAGGAGGAGTAAAAAGGATATCGGCTGGAGACGGCGAGAGGATAGTGGGTGTAGCGGTGGTGGGCGTTCACGTCAAGAATGAATGATTCCACGCGCCTTAGAGTGTGTCCTTTCCTAGAGCCTCCGTAGTGTCGGCGCTGTATTGAAGCGCTTAGAGTGTGTTCTTTCCTAGAGCCTCCATGATGTCGGCGTTGTACTGAAGCGGCTGAGGCGAATCAGTGCGTGAAGTTCGGCTGAAATTCCAGCGTGGCGTTAAAGCGCGCAATATGTCGATTGGTGAGGCCGCGAGAGACGTTGCATCAGCAGCAGAGACGCTGCCACGAAACACAGCGCTGTGCATGCCCTGACGCAATTTGTTCCTTGGTTTGCCTTGCTTCGCCGTTGTTTGTGGTTCGGACGAAATAGCCCAGCAACCACGAAAGAAGCTACCTTGGTGTTCTTCAGTTGACGCAGGCGGCTTGCAGTAGTCAGCCAGACGCACAGGCTGAGCACGACCACTCTCCATCCTACCGGGAAGCTGCTCAGATGATGAAGTATTCGCGTGCGCTTACACGTCAGGCCGAATGGGCTGGCACTTTGTGCTTCAGGAGTTGCGTAGAGGAATGCTCGTTGACTGCATACCTGTTGTCGACGCATGGCGCTGCAGGCAGTCACCGCAAAGTATGGAACACGTGGTGTGAATGTTCGCGGTTCATTTGGTATCTCTTTTGGGAGAAGCGCTGCGTTGCGGAGAGGAGGCGGGAAGGGGCGATGTGTCCCAGCGTGTTTGTTGTCTATCATTCTCTCGCTATGAAAGGTTCGGCAGGGCATGGCGAGCGTCGCATCTTTGGCTGTGCCTTTCGACTCAGCTACGTCGAACTGGAGTGCTGGCTTCACAGCAAGTTGCAAGGCACTTCATTCGCGCGTCTTCAATGCTGCCTTCTAGATCGAGTGTTCTCCTACGTGCTTCCTAGGCAGTCTTTTCTTCCTTGTCGTGCATCTACTTTTGTCTAGGGCGCGCAATTTGAAGCTGCACCAATTTCGCAAGGTCGGGCGTGATATTAATGTTATTCTATTCACCCCAAAACGCGCAAGGCGAAGACCAATGCGGATGACGCCACTTCTTCTACAAGTGTTTCGACACTTCCATTTCTCAGCTGTCACAGTGTTCCAGATGCCTGCTGTTTGTGAATCGCTGCACTGGGCGTGCCTTCGTGCAGCTCCGTAACGCAGTCTGCCTGACGCTGCAGCTCTGAACATCCCGAGATGCTGGGTCCTGTTTCGACGGCTGCATGAAATGTTCTTCCGACTTACACTGTAGGTGTTATCAATATCCTTCAGAAAGTGCGACGAACTATTGCTACTGCTGCCTGTTCGATGTGTTTTGGTGGAAGGTGTGTTTGGCTCGGAGACGCCCTAATCCGTATCGCATTTTGTTGGTTTTGCCATCCGGAAGCCGAGGATCAGGTGCGGTACGGACAAGGCATACGAGAGCCACGGTGTTTCATTTTGAATTTTGCAGATCTGGAGAAAAGCGTTATTCCTAAATATGTGGCTTGAGAATCTTTGCGCTGCTTGCCGGCACTTTGAACGCGGAAGACGCTATCTCCAAAGCAACAGGTCCGGCGTGTTTTCAACGGTTTGCCTCGCGAATCGAGTCTCGTCTGTTTATCTGGGCAAAGCATGTCTAGCAGAGCCCCTCGATCCAAGCTGAAAGCAAAGGCCTTAAACGAGCTCAAGGGAAAGAAACAGAACAATAGTATAGAGGCATAGTCAGAGGCAATACCGGCAGTGCCACTATACCGCCGATGTTGCCCCTGACAAGGTGACGTTAGCGGCAGATAGAGGTTCCGATCGTTGTTCGTCATATTGGCATATCCTTAAAGGGAAATGGCTGCAGTACTTGCTTTGGAGTCGCCAAGCACTCTTGGAGTATTGGTGCGGTGCAGAAGTGGCATACCCGTCTTTGATATTTCGAAGGTGATAACTGAAGTGCTGGCCCAACATGGGACGGCTGAGTGGTGATTCAGAAGATTGTTTTGAAGCAAGGAATTGGTGTGCGTCACAAAGGCGGCCGTGCACAACGGGCTGGGCCAATCTCGACCGCGTAGGTCTCGCGCAGTGCGGCAAGGGTCACGGGCCACCTACTGTGCAGCACGTTTGTCAAGCGCAGGTGTTGGTGTTATTCTGGAGAGGCAACATATTTTAAGATGAGGTGCATTCGGAAGCGGGGCTATTGAGCATTTTGTGGCTAGTGGATGCAGACGCTTGCTGGCCATGCTTTCTTTTAACTTTTTGCGTAGCCGCTGTATTTTGTGAGAATGTGTTTTGCGTTTTACAGCACTTGCCGTGCGTTGACGCAGCTGCTTGTGGAGCCGTGGAGCTTTCACATTTGTCTACGCCGTTCAAGAAGAAGTTGTGTTTCGGTTGATGCTCAACTGGCAGGATAGAGGAAAATCGCACCTATCAGTACGCCGCAAGGACTTGCGTTAAATGACCGCATTTGAAGTGCGCGTCTACACTAATGCAAACGATGTCTTCAAGGCGTGGCAATACCGCATAGCCGCAGTAGGAGGAATGACGGCAACTCTGGAGATGATGCTTGACGCTTTGGGCAGGCTTTCAACTTCATGCGCGACGAGCTGGGCTCAACGGTATACGTCATGTTGAGTTGTCAAGCTCTGACTCTACGGGAGCTGACGGGCATTGGGCTTGCTGCGCACGTAGCTTGTGGGTTTCAAGGCATGCATAAAGAGGCGCAGACGTGTTTGAGGCGTGGAGCAAAAATAGTGCTTGTCCCTGCACCTATGTGATTGCGGAGTGCATTATGCAGCTTTGTCTGTGAGTCAACGAGAGGGTCACATTGAAAACACGCGACGCAAGCGGCTTGAGATACTGGCCAGGACAACACTGCAGTGATAAATGAGGCAGACACGACAAACAAATTTGAATGCCATTGCTGTGCGATTCATGTGCAGAATGTTTTTCGCGTGTTCGTGGCAGAGGTTCAAAGGACTCGGACATTGCTTATGCAAGGGCAGGGGACACCTGTGCTTACGCACTTGATGAGAGCAGTTGCGTGCCTTGCGCTGTAGGATGTCTTCTTTGCTGCGGCATTTGCGGGTTTCTCGTATACTTGTGAATAATGGAATCAGTAGACGAGGGGTGATTGCCATGGAGCTAGGTCTAGAGCGTCAGAGGAAGCGGTGAGAGGCTGAGCGTGCGACACTTGCAGTTTTGTACAGTTGGTGAACTCAATTACGTGCCTCCACAGACGGTGAGTTACACGCCAGGCGTGGTTTCCGCGAATGCAAGCAGTAGCCAGCTCATGGAGCATCTGCTACGTTTCGCACTTTTGGCGTCTGCTGGCCACGTTGTATCTGCGAACCCAATCTGAGTTGGAAACCATGAATGCATTAAGTATTCTGGCTTTTGCATATCGGATATGCGCGCCGGTCCGCACTGCAATGGTGGTCCTGTTCCAAAAAGATTTGGAAGACGCCAGGAGGAGTAAAAAGGATATCGGCTGGAGACGGCGAGAGGATAGTGGGTGTAGCGGCGGTGGGCGTTCACGTTTTGGCAAGAATGAATGATTCCACGCGCCTTAGAGTGTGTCCTTTCCTAGAGCCTCCGTAGTGTCGGCGCTGTATTGAAGCGCTTAGAGTGTGTTCTTTCCTAGAGCCTCCATGATGTCGGCGTTGTACTGAAGCGGCTGAGGCGAATCAGTGCGTGAAGTTCGGCTGAAATTCCAGCGTGGCGTTAAAGCGCGCAATATCTCGATTGGTGAGGCCGCGAGAGACGTTGCATCAGCAGCAGAGACGCTGCCACGAAACACAGCGCTGTGCATGCCCTGACGCAATTTGTTCCTTGGTTTGCCTTGCTTCGCCGTTGTTTGTGGTTCGGACGAAATAGCCCAGCAACCACGAAAGAAGCTACCTTGGTGTTCTTCAGTTGACGCAGGCGGCTTGCAGTAGTCAGCCAGACGCACAGGCTGAGCACGACCACTCTCCATCCTACCGGGAAGCTGCTCAGATGATGAAGTATTCGCGTGCGCTTACACGTCAGGCCGAATGGGCTGGCACTTTGTGCTTCAGGAGTTGCGTAGAGGAATGCTCGTTGACTGCATACCTGTTGTCGACGCATGCCGCTGCAGGCAGTCACCGCAAAGTATGGAACACGTGGTGTGAATGTTCGCGGTTCATTTGGTAGCTCTTTTGGGAGAAGCGCTGCGTTGCAGTGGGGAGGTGGGAAGGGGCGATGTGTCCCAGCGTGTTTGTTGTCTATCATTCTCTCGCTATGAAAGGTTCGGCAGGGCATGGCGAGCGTCGCATCTTTGGCTGTGCCTTTCGACTCAGCTACGTCGAACTGGAGTGCTGGCTTCACAGCAAGTTGCAAGGCACTTCATTCGCGCGTCTTCAGTGCTGCCTTCTAGATCGAGTGTTCTCCTACGTGCTTCCTAGGCAGTCTTTTCTTCCTTGTCGTGCATCTACTTTTGTCTAGGGCGCGCAATTTGAAGCTGCACCAATTTCGCAAGGTCGGGCGTGATATTAATGTTATTCTATTCGCCTCAAAACGCGCAAGGCGAAGACCAATGCGGATGACGCCACTTCTTCTACAAGTGTTTCGACACTTCCATCTCTCAGCTGTCACAGTGTTCCAGATGCCTGCTGTTTGTGAATCGCTGCACTGGGCGTGCCGTGCCTTCGTGCAGCTCCGTAACGCAATCTGCCTGACGCTGCAGCTCTGAACATCCCGAGATGCTGGGTCCTGTTTCGACGGCTGCATGAAATGTTCTTCCGACTTACACTGTAGGTATTATCAATATCCTTCAGAAACTGCGACGCACTATTGCTACTGCTGCCTGTTCGATGTGTTTTGGTGGAAGGTGTGTTTGGCTCGGAGACGCCCTAATCCGTATCGCATTTTGTTGGTTTTGCCATCCGGAAGCCGAGGATCAGGTGCGGTACGGACAAGGCATACGAGAGCCACGGTGTTTCATTTTGAATTTTGCAGATCTGGAGAAAAGCGTTATTCCTAAATATGTGGCTTGAGAATCTTTGCGCTGCTTGCCGGCACTTTGAACGCGGAAGACGCTATCTCCAAAGCAGCAGGTCCGGCGTGTTTTCAACGGTTTGCCTCGCGAATCAAGTCTCGTCTGTTTATCTGGGCAAAGCATGTCTAGCAGAGCCCCTCGATCCATGCTGAAAGCAAAGGCCTTAAACGAGCTCAAAGGAAAGAAACAGAACAATAGTATAGAGGCATAGTCAGAGGCAATACCGGCAGTGCCTCTATACCGCCGATGTTGCCCCTGACAAGGTGACGTTAGCGGCAGATAGAGGTTCCGATCGTTGTTCGTCATATTGGCATATCCTTAAAGGGAAATGGCTGCAGTACTTGCTTTGGAGTCGCCAAGCACTCTTGGAGTATTGGTGCAGTGCAGAAGTGGCATACCCGTCTTTGATATTTCGAAGGTGATAACTGAAGTGCTGGCCCAACATGGGACGGCTGAGTGGTGATTCAGAAGGTTGTTTTGAAGCAAGGAATTGGTGTGCGTCACAATGGCGGCCGTGCACAACGAGCTGGGCCAATCTCGACCGCGTAGGTCTCGCGCAGTGCGGCAAGGGTCACGGGCCACCTACTGTGCAGCACGTTTGTCAAGCGCAGGTGTTGGTGTTATTCTGGAGAGGCAACATATTTCAAGATGAGGTGCATTCGGAAGCGGGGCTATTGAGCATTTTGTGGCTAGTGGATGCAGACGCTTGCTGGCCATGCTTTCTTTTAACTTTTTGCGTAGCCGCTGTATTTTGTGAGAATGTGTTTTGCGTTTTACAGCACTTGCCGTGCGTTGACGCAACTGCTTGTGGAGCCGTGGAGCTTTCACATTTGTCTACGCCGTTCAAGAAGAAGTTGTGTTTCGGTTGATGCTCAACTGGCAGGATAGAGGAAAGTCGCACCTATCAGTACGCCGCAAGGACTTGCGTTAAATGACCGCATTTGAAGTGCGCGTCTACATTAATGCAAACGATGTCTTCAAGGCATGGCAATACCGCATAGCCGCAGTAGGAGGAATGACGGCAACTCTGGAGATGATGCTTGACGCTTTGGGCAGGCTTTCAACTTCGTGCGCGACGAGCTGGGCTTAACGGTATACGTCATGTTGATTTGTCAGGCTCTGACTCTACGGAAGCTGACGGGCATTGGGCTTGCTGAGCACGCAGCCTGTGGGTTTCAAGGCATGCATAAAGAGGCGCAGACATGTTTGAGGCGTGGAGCAAAAATAGTGCTTGTCCCTGCACCTATGTGATTGCGGAGTGCATTATGCAGCTCTGTCTGTGAGTCAACGAGAGGGTCACATTGAAAACACGCGACGCAAGCGGCTTGAGATACTGGCCAGGACAACACTGCAGTGATAAATGAGGCAGACACGACAAACAAATTTGAATGCCATTGCTGTGCGATTCATGTGCAGAATGTTTTTCGCGTGTTCGTGGCAGAGGTTCAAAGGACTCGGACATTGCTTATGCAAGGGCAGGGGACACCTGTGCTTACGCACTTGATGAGAGCAGTTGCGTGCCTTGCGCTGTAGGATGTCTTCTTTGCTGCGGCATTTGCGGGTTTCTCGTATACTTGTGAATAATGGAATCAGTAGACGAGGGGTGATTGCCATGGAGCTAGGTCTAGAGCGTCAGAGGAAGCGGTGAGAGGCTGAGCGTGCGACACTTGCAGTTTTGTACAGTTGGTGAACTCAATTACGTGCCTCCACAGACGGTGAGTTACACGCCAGGCGTGGTTTCCGCGAATGCAAGCAGTAGCCAGCTCATGGAGCATCTGCTACGTTTCGCACTTTTGGCGTCTGCTGGCCACGTTGTATCTGCGAACCCAATCTGAGTTGGAAACCATGAATGCATTAAGTATTCTGGCTTTTGCATATCGGATATGCGCGCCGGTCCGCACTGCAATGGTGGTCCTGTTCCAAAAAGATTTGGAAGACGCCAGGAGGAGTAAAAAGGATATCGGCTGGAGACGGCGAGAGGATAGTGGGTGTAGCGGCGGTGGGCGTTCACGTTTTGGCTCAAGAATGAATGATTCCACGCGCCTTAGAGTGTGTCCTTTCCTAGAGCCTCCGTAGTGTCGGCGCTGTATTGAAGCGCTTAGAGTGTGTTCTTTCCTAGAGCCTCCATGATGTCGGCGTTGTACTGAAGCGGCTGAGGCGAATCAGTGCGTGAAGTTCGGCTGAAATTCCAGCGTGGCGTTAAAGCGCGCAATATCTCGATTGGTGAGGCCGCGAGAGACGTTGCATCAGCAGCAGAGACGCTGCCACGAAACACAGCGCTGTGCATGCCCTGACGCAATTTGTTCCTTGGTTTGCCTTGCTTCGCCGTTGTTTGTGGTTCGGACGAAATAGCCCAGCAACCACGAAAGAAGCTACCTTGGTGTTCTTCAGTTGACGCAGGCGGCTTGCAGTAGTCAGCCAGACGCACAGGCTGAGCACGACCACTCTCCATCCTACCGGGAAGCTGCTCAGATGATGAAGTATTCGCGTGCGCTTACACGTCAGGCCGAATGGGCTGGCACTTTGTGCTTCAGGAGTTGCGTAGAGGAATGCTCGTTGACTGCATACCTGTTGTCGACGCATGCCGCTGCAGGCAGTCACCGCAAAGTAGGAACACGTGGTGC